>NC_047035.1:96517187-96782187 GCF_011762595.2 Tursiops truncatus
TCATTGAAGAAAAACAGTTCCAGTGAAGTGAGTTCTCTGAATAATATATTTTTTTTAAAGATTCAGAAGGCACTTTGGGGTCTTATACTTCTCAAGGCCACCATTTTTGTAGGTGTTAGAAATGGTACAATAAAACTTGGGTAGATTGGCTTCTCAAACTCTCTCAACCTTTGGGAACCTTAAAATTGAGTAGTCCAGCTCTCTCATGATTTTGATATGAGGATGATGCTCCAGAGAGGCTGGGTGGTTACTGAAGTTGGTTGCAGCACATCTCCTCCCTCCCAGCAAAATGTGCTGCCCCTACAGCCCATGCTCCCCATACGCTGTTACTCCCTCTACGCTCACTTCTGTACTACCACTCCTCACTTGCTCACACCCACTCCTTGACACCTCAATCCTCCTCCTTTCCAGTAGTTTCCTCTCTAGTTCACATGAAAACTCCCTCAAAGCCCCTTATCATGTGATTCTGATTTTTCGTCACAGTACCCAGTACCCATCACAAGAAGTACCTGTCCTCCAAGAGGTATTAAAATAGTCATTAACAGTGAATTAAGTTTCATTAGGTCCCATTTGTTTACTTTTTTTAAATTTCCATTTCTCTAGGGGATGGGTCAAAAAGGATCTTGCCGTGATTTATGTAAAAGAGTGTTCTGCCTATGTTTTCCTCTAAGAGTTTTATAGTGTCTGGTCTTACATTTAAGTCTTTAATCCGTTTTAGGTTTATTTTTGTGTATGGTGTTAGAGAGTGTTCTAATTTCATTTTTTTACATGTAGCTGTCCAGTTTTCCCAGCACCACTTATTGAAGAGACTGTCTTTTCTCCATTGTATATTCTTGCCTCCTTTATCAAAGATAAGGTGACCATATGTGCATGGGTTTATCTCTGGGCTTTCTATCCTGTTCCATTGATCTATATTTCTGTTTTTGTGCCAGTACCATACTGTCTTCATTACTGTAGCTTTGTAGTACAGTCTGAAGTCAGGGAGCCTGATTCCTCCAGCTCTGTTTTTCTTTCTCAAGACCTAATGAAACTTAAAAACTTTTGCACAGCAAAGGAAGCCATAAGCAAGAGGAAAAGACAAACCTCAGAATGGGAGAAAATATTTGCAAATGAAGAAACTGACAAAGGATTCATCTCCAAAATATATAAGCAGCTCATGCAGCTCAATATCAAAAAAACAAACAACCCAATCCAAAAATGGGCAGAAGACCTAAATAGACATTTCTCCAAAGAAGATATACAGATGGCCAACAAACACATGAAAGGATACTCAATATCACTAATCATTAAAGAAATGCAAATCAAAACTACAATGAGGTATCACCTCACACCGGTCAGAACAGTCATCATCAAAAAATCTACAAACAATAAATGCTGGAGGAGGTATGGAGAAAAGGGAACCTTCTTGCACTGTTGGTGGGAATGTAAATTGGTACAGCCACTATGGAGAACAGTATGGAGGTTCCTTAAAAAACTAAAAATAGAACTACCATATGACCCAGCAATCCCACTACTGGGCAAATACCCTGAGAAAACCATAATTTAAAAAGACACATGCACCCCAATGTTCATAGCACTATTTACAATAGCCAGGACATAGAAGCAACCTAAGTGTCCATCGACAGATGAATGGATAAAGAAGATGTGGCATATATATACAATGGAATATTACTCAGCCATAAAAAGAAATGAAATTGAGTTATTTATAGTGAGGTGGATGGACCTAGAGTCCGTCATACAGAGTGAAGTAAGTCAGAAAGAGAAAAACAAATACTGTATGCTAACACACATACGAAATCTAAAAAAAAAAAAAAAAAAGGTGATGAACCTAGGGGCAGGACAGGAATAAAGATGCAGACGTAGAGAATGGACTTGAGGACGGGGAGGGGGAAGGATAAGCTGGGACGAAGTGAGAGAGTAGCATTGACATATATACACTACCAAATGTAAAATAGATAGCTAGTGGGAAGCAGCCGCATAGCACAGGGAGATCAGCTCGGTGCTTTGTGACCACCTAGAGGGGTGGGATAGGGAGGGTGGGAGGGAGATGCAAGAGGGAGGGGATATGGGGATATATGTATATGTATAGCTGATTCACTTTGTGATACAGCAGAAACTAACAAACCATTGTAAGGCAACTGTACTCCAGTAAAGATGTTAAAAAAAAAGACTCTTAAAAAAAAAAGCAAAAAAAAAAAACAATTATCTTGTGGTAAATGCCTGGATTCAAATCCTGGTTTTAGCACATACTAACTCTATTAAAAGAGCCAATTACTTGATTTAGGCAATTTACTTAACCTCTCTATATCTCATTTTCTCTAACTGTGAAAGAAGGCTAATAAATAAAAGCACCTACTATATGGGATTACTGTCAGGATTAATGAGTTGATAAAGGTAAGGTGCTTAGTATGGTTCCAGGCATTTGGGACATACTCAATAAGCAGTAACCATTCTTATTATCCATTCTCAAAACAAATGAGAAACTCACTCAAAAGTCCATTCCCAGACTCTGGGGCCAAACCGCCTAGGTTCAAATCCTGGGAATTAACCTTCCTGAACATCAGTTTCAAAATGGGGTCATGGTGGAAACTCGTGTAAATAAGGCAGTGCGTATGTTTAACGATAATAAGGACTGAAAAAAAAAGTTACCCATCATCATCGTCATTGTCATTACTCTTAGTTCACGCTTCCAAATTCCTTATCTGCAATCCTCAGGCTGTTTCTATCCCATCTACTCCCACCTCAACACTGCTATCTTACTCCACAGCTAAGACCCTGGGAAGCCCAGTTCCTTGCCTCAGCAGCCAGGACCCCTACTACAAGTTTCAGTGATCATCAGCTATGATTTCAAGCTAGGGAGACTTTCCTAAAGCTGTTGGAATGAAGGAGGAGTCCCCATTTTTGCTACTACAACTCCATCAGCAGGTAAGTTCCTGGCATCACATGAGAACATGTTACTGTCACACACTGGGATTTAATTCTGTGGCATCACTCCAAAAAACATGTTTACAGAGCATAATTCTCTAAGTTCATTGTATCTATCAAACTCACCTC
The DNA here is from genome assembly GCF_011762595.2 of Tursiops truncatus. Classification (NCBI taxonomy): domain Eukaryota; kingdom Metazoa; phylum Chordata; class Mammalia; order Artiodactyla; family Delphinidae; genus Tursiops; species Tursiops truncatus. The sequence goes on from NC_047035.1 coordinate 96,520,242, forward strand.
CCGACACCATGAAAATGCCTTCATTACCTTGTAACTGCATGAAACAGTAAGAAGTCTTATATTTAGTGAATATTGGTGATGTTTTGAATAGGGAGAACAAGGTCTGAATTTAGTTTCTTGGCCGGATAAAGGGCAAGCAAAGGTCTACGGATGAGTAGACCAGCTTCTTTTTGTTTCAGATTATTCTATTCATTTTCACTGGCTTCCAAGTACTTCCCACTTTTAAGATACAGAAACAACTGTGGTTGTCTAAACAAGAATTATACATCGACAGAAGACTCACAAATCTATGCCTTCACCTTTTTTTTTTTTTTTTTTTTTGCGGTACGCGGGCCTCTCACTATTGTTGCCTCTCCCGTTGTGGAGCACAGGCTCCAGACGCACAGGCTCAGCGGCCATGGCTCACGGGCCCAGCCGCTCCACGGCATGTGGGATCTTCCCGGACCGGGGCACGAACCCGTGTCCCCTGCATCGGCAGGTGGACTCTCAACCACTGCACCACCAGGGAAGCCCTGCCTTCACCTTTTGAGACACAAAGCAAGGTGGCTTCCCATAAGATTAGTATTTTTTTAAGTTAATTTGTAATCGCTGTTCTTTTTCCTCATAGTTATGTATAGCATTGATATTTGCAGTAGACTAGAAGCTCCTAAAGGACATTTCTTATATCTAGCTTTTAGGGCAGACTGTGCTTTATAAAAATGCATTCGGGAGCTAAAAAGGAAAAAAAGGGCAAGTCCTTTAAAAAATAACTTAAAATGCCTTTCTGAGTAAACCACAATAAAGCTTTTGTGATCAACCGCAAAACAAGGCTCTATTGCAACCCACGAATGACTTTAGAAATAGTGTTCCACACCATAACTCTAAAGTTTGCCTATGCCCTAGTGGCACTTGGAGTTCTAATTTTTGGCTGACAGTCTTAATCAAGTTTTTGCAACAAAACCTCACAGATATGTTAAAGAGGTGATACTGAACCATAGGATTTGCAGCAGCTATGCTGCCTAATTAAGCAAACCATCACTGTAAAACGTAGCATGCTTCGTTGTTTGACACATCACTAATTCAAAACTCCTCCATTCTCCATGAAATACCTTTTGGATAATTAACTGATGACTAAGTCCAATAGGTTAAAAAAAACCACTTTCATTGACACTAAAGTAAACTAACTGCTTAAATTTTCAGGCTTCATAGAGTGTCAAAGGTATAATTCAGTCAAGTGAAAACCCACAATTACATCCTCAACTCTCTGCCAGGAATCATAGTTATATTTGTTGTAACAAGAAAATTTATTCAGAAGAATAGCTAAATGCATGTGAAAATGATCTCAATATCCAGCTTCCTTAAGAATAAAAAAAAGCAGGATATAAGCCATTTGATAAACTTTAAAAAATGAAGTAGATACATCAAAATGTTAATAACTTTGTATCAAACTATCTGTTAGAAAGGTCAGTGGAAAAAATGTGTATGCATATATATATGGTGGGGGAGAGAGAGAGAGAGAAAGAGAATGAGAGAGGGAGAGGAAATAAATACGGCGAATGGTGACAATTGGTGAATCTAGGTAAAGGGTATGTGACTGGTCATTGTACTATTCTTACAACCTTTCAAATATTTGAATATTTTCCAATTAAAATAAGTAAATATAAAAAATAAAAATATTCATATTGAATATGTATGGTGGTAAAATTAGAAATTTTAATTCTTCCTTTTTTATCATTTATAATTATTCCATAATAAATATGTATTGTTTAGTTAAGCAGACTTAAAAAATAGCTTTTCTAAAGGCAAAGTTTTCTTCAGTAGCCATTAACAATTAGATTTAATTTTCTCGTTAACAACTTGATGTGATTCTTCAATTCAATTTTTTCAAGCCAGACTCTGTTACAGACAAAGCAACACTTATCTGAGAAGTGGAGTGTAACAGCTTTGAGGCAGTCATTCTTTTCTTGCATTACCTTATTTTCCTGCACAGAAGTAGAGCACAGTAAATGAGGATAAATGGTCTCTTTAAGCACTCTTCCATCAGCAGGGTATATGCTTTTTGAAAGCCCACTGCATAGTGAAAAATAAAAAGCAAAGTTTAGAACTTTGGGGTTCTTTATTCGTTTTTTTCCCCTCCCACTTTCAAAAGCCGGATGGTACCATTCAAGTTTCTAAACTCTAGTTAGAAATTGTTGGGTTAATAATTACAAGTGACTTTTTGAAAACCCAGCACCAGCTGTACAAGTTATACATGGTTAATCTCATTCCTTCATCCCCTGCTGTTTTATACAAAGGCTGAAGCCTACCAAGCCCAGAGTAAATCTTCTAGTGCCAAAGTTGTTTTGTTCTGGTTTTTGATCATGGGCAGCATGTGGGGATTTTTCCATAATAAACCTCCCAAAGTTCATTTTCTACCTGAATGTTTTGTATGCTGCTCCCATCTGAGCCCACCTGTTCAGCAGCTGATAGATATAACTGTGACCATCTTCTGTCCAAATGATGATTCTGTGAGCAGCAAGCACCTCTCCACCAGCAAAGAACTGCCCGCTCCCACTAACTTCAGTCCAAAGAAGAGAAAAATCACAATAATCGTAAACCTAAAATACAGAATGAATGATGCCCATTAACAGAAGCTTCCAATCTAATCTACCGAGGAGAAAGATAAATTATGCTTATCAAGACTATTTAGATAACAGTGTTAATGCAACAACATATCAATTATTAATATTAAGTATTAAGTATCATAACAGGCCACACTATACTCATGGACCAAGATAATATTTCACTAGTACTTATTTTTTCGCATTTATCCTAGGTAGGTTTCAGTGGACAAACCATCCGACAGTATCATTCCAGAATGTGCCCATTACGCACAGAGACCAAAAATCCCAAATTTTCTATGCAATTTTATTCTTTCCATATGTATAGTCAAACCTGAACATTTGAAAAATTTATTACACACAAAAGAAGTTGATACAGTAGAAATCCTAAAGTACATGCTGAACCATCTACTTTACATTTTAGTTCAAAAATATAAGCCTTTAAGTAAGACAATATAGTTTTGTTAACTGAGCCAAGTATATGAAACATTAGAGAAAAAAAGGATGCTATCAAATGATAGTAACTTAGCTTTCCTTTCTTCTTGGAGATGTCAGTGAATATATTCACAAGAAAAGAATGTATATAGTCCCTAAAAACAAATGTAGTGACAAAGCAGAAAAAGAAAAAAAATATAAAAATAAGACCAATGTATGTAGGTGAAAAGTATTAGTTTTCTTTTTAACTATAAAGTGCAGGCATCAACTCTTTAAAATAATCTGAGACAAATGCTCACTATTATAATAGTTTGTTATTAATAAAATTAGGATATACTTTATATATACAATATCCTGGGAAGGAAAATTACCCAGTGTAGTGAGAGGAAAACTGATAAAATTCAGTCATAAAAGACAAGTAATTCCCTGCTGCGGTAATAATATTATAAAAAGTTTGTATCATATTTAAAACATATTCTTATAATTGTTGCACTGAACAAGATAAAAATCAAATTACATTTGTGTATCACTGGTACTTATTATGTTATTTTATAATACCTTCCAACATTTAGAAAATACCACCAGTAGAAGTCTCTCTGTATACGTGCAAAATCGTATTGTTCGGCAGTTCAGGGAATTAAGAAATTTGGATTCCTTTTCATAAACATCTTGCTTTTCCTTCAAAAGGAATAAAAAGGTTTTAGTACTAGTTCTAGTTAATTTATATAAAACTGTATTAGAAGACTGCTCCCCTCTAAACCTGAAGTAGATCACACTGTTATTATAAAAAAGCACCCAACTTTCCTTTTGAGTTTTCTGAACTAAGAAAGTTACTTTGCAAAAGAAACCACGAAAAGGAAACCCACTTGAATTCAAGAATTCATTATATACAATCATTCAACAAACATTCTGTCGGGAAATTTGCTGCAGGATACTGAGAATATAAAGATATGAATAAGTTACTTTCAGATATGGCAGAAAGATAAAACAAAAAAAAGGGAAATAATTTTTTAAAAAACCTTTGCAGTATCTTAATTGCTAAAATAGAAAAACAAACAAAATGTTTTGAAAAGACAAAAGCGTAGCCAGCACAGAACACCTGCAATACTATGTTCTCAATAAGTTTCTGATAATGCTGGGTGTGTGTTTTTTGGGCTCAGTATGCCAACACAATTCCCAGGTTTTCCCAACCAAGAAATTCTAGAGGATAGTCCAGAGTATGGGGCAGTTGAAACAGTTCTGTCAACCGCACAAATTCTATGACTGTTCTTTTGTCCATCACCTCGACTTGTAGCCTGATGCTAGGGAGCAGGTGAATATACTGGACTCCCAGTGTATGTTACCCCCATTGCCACAGCTCACAAAGAGCCAGAAGAAATGGGGTCTTCTGCTGTAAGGGACAGGGAAATATTCCACGATGAATTTTTTTAATTAAATTATAATCAATGTTTGTGTGTGTGTGTGTGTGTGTGTGTGCGCACGCATATGCGTGTAGATAAAAACATTTGTATACATACAGAGAAAAGGTTGGAAAGATACCATGCAATTGTTACCAATGCTCACAACTTAGAAGAGAGATAGGGAAAAAGTACATGGACGTAAAACTTATATACTTCTACATCATTTGGACTTTTAACAATGAGAATGTAACACTCTTATAATTTTAAAAATGTCAATACATATGCTTGAAATTGGAGAATAAAGGATAGTTTCACAAGCCAACCTGAATGCTGTTGATAGATGAAGAGAGATCCCATACTTTGAGCTCACCAGCTACTGACACTACCAAGAGAGAATCTTCTGTAAAAACAACAAAGGTCATATATAAGCTGACCACTGTTATAACTGGTTACTCTAAAGATCATTTCATAGTCATTTAAGGATTATGCAGGGCATGTAGGTAGAAAATACTCAGCTGTTTTTTTAATTAAAAAAGTAAACATTTTAGATCACATTCTAAATTTGTTTTGCAATTTCAAAGTGACTCCCATGTAAAAGGAGAGCACCACTAAAAGCAGAACCACATTGCAAACCATCACGCTGGCAATACTAATTACACCTTCCTATTTCAGAAATAAGTAAGGAGCCAGCCTTCCCTCATTACAGGAACTGAATTCTCTTCATTACTACATCCAGGAGATACAGCAGGGCAAATCCAAGAGTCCTGTTAATCCACAACAAACACCTGCTCGTCACTCTTAAAATGTATCAAAGCAGAACTGGGTCATGGAAACACAGTGTCTCCTCTTTCCACTTCCTCATGACCTCTTGCTGACTTTCCAGTGATTTGAACCACTGGGATGGATGTTCTCAGTTTTTCTTGATCTGGCTTAGAAAGCTATCCCTACCAGTAGGTAAACATAAAGAAGCATTCTGAACTCTTGCCCACTAATTTAACAAATAATTCAAAGGTGATATGTTTATACGCTATCTCTAGTGTTAGATAATACCTAACTCTTACCTTGAATTCTCATGGAGTGAACAATGCACATGCAGTTGATCCAATCCGGAGACTGAGATGATATGAAAGTGTGAATAATAACCAAACTTTTGGCATCAATTATAAGAACATCTTGATATTCTCCACAACACAGAAGCCAGCCTTCTCCTATCATCCGGAATGAGCAGTGGTAATACTATGCAAATTGAATTCAAAGCAAAAGTTTAATTATCACTAGCAATTAACATAATTTTGGCTGCGGTGAAGACTTCTCTGGATTTTAATTTTATCATCTATTCAACTAAGGTATTAGGCTAAATAACAATTAAAATTTCTTTTAGTTCAATTATTCTACACTTCTGAAGTGTTAATTTTGCCGTTTATCTGACTTGCATTTGGTCATTTTTCTGGAGAAGGGGACTCTTTTGGGAAGAATTAATCTTATTCCAAATCATGGAAAGCTCACAATTATATTAATTCTGAAATGCTATGTAGAACTGGACAACAAAAAACAGGTTTCTTACCCTAGCAACACTGCTGCATCTTAAGAAGAAATAAAAATGTTTGAAAAGCATTTGAGGAATTTTTGTGCCAAATAAATTTTGAGAATGGCTTTTATTAAAGTTTGAGTAATATAATCTACCCTTGACAAGCTCTCTCGCTATTCAGGTTTTGATCCCAGAAAGGAGTTCATGAATGTTTCAATGCAAGTCATCAATGCTAAAAGCAATGCATACAATATAAAGAACAGTGTCAGTACCATGGAATCATGCGACTACCTTACGTATGCTTGGAGTCCACATACCAAAAGCCAAAATCTCTTTTAAATATTGGGAAGTTATTATAAAGATTAAAGCTGTGCCTCTTGCTCTGTTTTCATAAATAAGAAATTCAGAACCTATCCATCCAAAAAAGGTTTAAACTGGAAGCAGAAAAAAAACTTTTTTGCTTTATAAAACTGTATGTCAATAAAATGGAATCATTTCACGTGTGTGTTTTGTGAGTGTAACTAAGGAAGAAATAAGGAAATTGTTTTTCAAATTTGTCTATGTTAGAAAGATACAGAAATATGAGAAAGAATAAGAAAAAAAATTGGTTGAATAGTTACTTTGGGGAAAGAAAAATGCCAAAAATAACAGATGATAACTGACAGTATTCTATTCTAATGATAAAAAAAATTCAAGAAAATAATCCCTCTAAAGACATGTCTTTAAATGTGTGCTTAGCAAATGCTCTGAAGGAGCTGTATCATCTGGAGGTGTTCTCAAGGAAGTGAACATACTTACACAGATTGCAGTGTGCCTGTAAGGAAGTGTGGCCTTCTCCACGCACTGTCCATTGGTGACATTCCAAACACACATCTCCCTAGCAGAGATAACTTTGTATTATTCTCTGTCATTTCCACTCAATTGGCTGGAATAATTTTTGTGCCACCAAGTTTTTCTTTAGTGCTGCACTTAAAGGCAGCTTGATCGTTTATGTGGCTTTTTGTTACAGATTACTGGGCAAGAAAATGTTGTGGTCATTAGCAGGGATGACATGCTGTATCTATGTCTTTTTGTTTTGGTAATTACACCCTGCCACCAGCCTACAAACCTTACTTGAGTGCCAACCTGACCTACAACAAATTGTGGGGATGCAGCTATCACAGCCTGGGAGAGTGACAGTACAACAATCTTTCTATGGAAACTGCATCTTCCTGAAAATCATTTATTTTATTGAACTTAAACTACGTATTCTGAAAAGCATAATACATCAAGTGTTGCATCTTCTGGAGCTCAGGTATCATTTTTATAAAAATAAACAGTGCCACCAAGAGGCCACATTTGGTGTATCATTGATACGCTTTATTTCTTTGCTTCTGAAATCCTGAAACCATCCTTGCCACTAAATTGTCAGAAAATTCTCATTGTTTAGAAAACTCTGACTTGGTTACACAGATGTTACAAAGATACAGATACAGTTATGAAATACAGTTACAAATACATCCAGTATAGGGCAGTTTAAATCCGTATGATTTCAGTTCACAAAAACCAGAACGGCTGTTTCAGAGTTGTTTGGTAATATTCTTCAGTTTTGACAGTTTCAACACATAAGCAAAATTTTCCAAGGAAGAAAAATGAAAGCTTTATTGGCTTTAAGGGAGAGCTGCTATTAAGAAGCAAAAGACACGGACCAATAACGGTAAATGCTATATGCATTTGGTGTTTGCAGGCTTTGGGGGTTTTATTAGCCAAACACTGGAAATCAATCTTTAAATCAATGGTTCTCAACCTAGGCTGATTCTGCCCCCATAAAGGACATTTGACAATGCTTAGAGACATTTTTAGTTGTCACAGCTAGGAACACGATACTGGCATCTAGTGGGGAAAGGCCAGGGATGCTGCTAAACATCCTACAACACACAGGATAGTCCCTCACAGCAAAGAATTCTGCCATGGTCCACAATGTCATTAGTGCTGAGGTTGAAAAACCAGGTCCTAGATATAGAACTAAATATTCATAGTGATTTTATTTCTCTCTGTTTATATCCAACTGTATGCCAGAAAGGATTTGAGGTAATCTGAGAAGACATGCAACTCAATAAAACGGGGAAAGTGTGTGTGTGTGTGTGTGTGTGTGTGTGTGTGTGTGTGTGTGTGTGTGTCTGTGTGTGAAAAATAAGATTGGGGAAAAAGGTAGAAATTGAAATAATATATCTCAAAGGATATGTGTGTGTGTGTGTGTGTGTGTGTATATATATATATATATATATATATGTATATATATATGTAAAGAAATGGAACTTTAAGCAGCCATCAATATAAAATTTTAGCTCTACAAAAGATTTGAGTTTATCAGTGTGGTTCTCAGCTCTAGCTATGCATCAGGAATCACCTGTGAATATATAAAAATTTCTCCTCAGAGATTCTAATTTCATGGCTCTGTGTTGTGGTCCTGGCATGTGGGGTGTTGCAAAGCTCCTGGTCAGTTAACCTGTTTCTAGATAACTCTATCTCTAAACCAGTGGTTCTAAAACTCTGGCTCTACGTTAGACTTATCAGGGAGGTTTTTAAAAATACTGATGTCTGGGACCCAACCCAGACATCAAGCCAGACTAATTAAATCACAGTTTCTAAGGTTGGAGCCTGGGCATCAATAAAAGCTCTCCCAGTGATACTAATGTTTCTAAACTCTCTTGGATTCTAATGCCTTCCCTGTTTGTTTGCTTATCATCTTATTTTCTACCTTAAATTGGAAAAAAATACAAAAATATCACATAGTAAAAACTGACTCCCTGCCAATCAATTCTATTAAAGAAAGAAAAGCAAATTTGTTGTATATCAAAAGTAGCATTGGCATTTTAGCTGGAACTGCTCAGTTATGTATCTAATAGGAAGACATGAAAATTAACTGTTAAAATGAACATTGTTCTTTTTCTTTTCAAATACTGTTCCCCAACTTTGTACATAGATTAAATCACCTTCAATTATAAAAAAAATAATTTAACAATTTCCAATTTTTTTTAATTTTTAAATTTCAGTGGAAAGAAAATCACACAGGAAAAAATCCATAACATATAATATTAAAATATTATTATATTCCCCCTAAAAACTCCTTGAGAAAGAGCCTTTCTTTCTTATTCAACTGTACATCCCCACTTGAGCGCTTCAATAAAAATTCGTTCAGTGGATACATAAATCAGTCACTACTCTTTCATCCACTTTCTATCTCTCAAAAATACACTGTTTTGGGCTTCCCTGGTGGCGCAGTGGTTGAGAGTCCGCCTGCCGATGCAGGGGGCACGGCTTCGTGCCCTGGTCTGGGGGGATTCCGCATGCCGCGGAGTGGCTGGGCCTGTGGGCCATGGCCGCTGGGCCTGCACATCCGGAGCCTGTGCTCCGCGACAGGAGAGGCCACAATAGTGGGAGGCCCGCGTACCGCAAAAAAAAAAAGTACACTGTTTTCTCTTGGCCCTATTCTTATTCTCAGATTTGTGTGCTTATAACACTGTTATTGTTTTGCTCAAATTTTAATGAAGCATCTAGAGGGAAAGGAGATACATATGAATGCTTGGTTTGCCCTCTTGAATTACAAGTCCATGACATTCTTCAAACTCACTTTTGTCTTCAGTTACACTTTTCGGTTTTCTTTGGCATTCTCAAGCTCCCATCTTCTTATGCGCATTTCTTAAATGTTGGTTTTCCTTAGTATCTTAGGCTTTCTTACGTTCTCAAATTTCACACTCTCTCTTGATGAGTCATCTACTCCCATGACTGCAGGCACCAACTATATGATGTTGGAAGCCCAGACCTATTCACTGGACTCTAGATTTCCACATACAACTAGTAATTAGATGTTTCCACCTGGATGACTTGCAGGACTTCACACTCCTCGTACTTAAAATGAGGCATAACACCTTCCCTCCTTTGTTCTCATTCTCAGTGAATGGTATCATCACCAATGAGTTTCCCAAGTCATTCTTGAACTCACACATTCTCTCACTGCCCCAAATATGGGGTACCCACTATTTCAAATATTTTCCTCTAAACCAGCAGCATAGCACTCTCCAGAAACATGTTAGAAATGCAAGTTCTTGAACCTCAGCCCAGACCTACTAAACCTGTATCACCGGGAATGGGGCCGAGAAATCTGTATTTAAACAACCTCTGAAAGTGGTCCTGATGCAGGCTTAGGTTTGATGAACACTATCCTAGAAGACTCTAAGGCTGGGTGCCTGCCTGCCTATCTCTCTAGTATCATCTCTTACTGGTAGTTGGAAATTTTATTAATACTAATAACTCTCTTTATCGATGTCAAGCCTTTTTTGCCTTAAGGTTTTATTAACTATATATATTTATTAATATAATGCTAAAATGGCTATATTAACATTAATTTCATTAGTATTTGCCCAATAAATCTCTTTCCATCCATTTACTTTTAACTTTTATATATCCTTATGCTGTTTTTGTTTTTTAAATTGTCTGACGATCTTTGTAATTTAACTGATGGGCTTAGTCCCTTTACTCAATTGAGATTACTGGTTTATTCAGGTTTATATCAATTACCTTATTTTGTGCTATTTGTCTCATTTATTATTGTCCCCTTTAGATTAAACAACATTCTTTTTCTTTTTTTAAATTGGAAGTTATATATTCTGTTTCTTTCATTTTTATTTCTTTTGTCTGTTCTCTTAGCAGCTACCCTGGAAATGTCAGCATGTATATCTAGCTTAAAGTCTAAGGTTAATCACCATCTTTACCCACCTCTAGAACACCAGAACATGTGGAGTCTGATCACTACGCTTATGATATGCAGTTGTTGATTAGGATTTTGTGTATGTGAGGGGGAGGTGGATGGGAGGTACATATAAACCATATTGTAATATAATCTGTGCTTATTTAAATTTTCTAAAACTTTGCTGGGTTTTGTTCAATATTCCTTTTTCCATCACATCTTCCTTCTGAAATCATTATTCTTACTGAAAAACATAATTTAGAATTTCTTTACTTATAGAGGGTCTGTTGGCAGTGAACATTCTCAGTATTTGTCTTAAATATTACTGTTTTGCCCTAATTTTTTGAAGATGTTTTTGCTAGAGATATAACTCTAAGTTGATAGATATTTTCTCTCAACTTTTAAAAGATATTTCACTGCTATCTAGTTCTCATTTTACTGTTAAGAAGTCAGCTCTCAGTTTAATTAACTTTCCTTTAAAAGTAATCTGCTTTTTCTCATTGCCTACTTTCAGGCTCTTCTCTTTTTCTTCGGCATTCCATCATTTCAACATCAAGTTCCAGGTGTTTATTTCCTTTCATTTATCCTGAAATTCACTGGGATTCCTGAATATTAGGATTTTTGCCTATAGATGAAGTAATACTAAGTGAAAAAAATGAAAAACTAAGTCAGGAAGCAAGTCATGATCAGCATGAATCTGACAACGTTGGAAGCAGAAATGCTAAGCCAACGGTCACTTCCTGGGACTTTTAAAAGCTAAAAAAAAAAAAAAAAAAAAAAAAAATTGTTACTTAGGAAGTAATAGGTCAAGCCTAGTAATTTTAACAAGTTTCAGCAGATTGAATTAGGATTTGCTAAGTATGCAGTAGCTAAAGTGTAGCTACTGCCTAAGGAGAATCTCATAGATGCAAGGTGTCAGACCCCAAAGAAATAGACTTCTAGAAAATTCAAATCATCTTGGAAAAGGAAGACCAACCAGACTCCTTGGCCCTTTAACAATCATACTTACAGGACTTACACAGCTGAATTCATCTATCATCAAGAATATGTCCATTAACTCCTAGTTTCTTTTTTGGAGCTAGACCACTGTGGACAAAAACCTCAAGGTGGAACTCAGTTATACTTTTCAGATCTATTTCTCACTCAGCTATTAATTTTATCAACTGTGCCAGTAGTCTCAGAAAAACTAACCATCCCCCAAATTCTCTAGATTGGGAATAAATATCTCAGCCTATGTAGCAGGCTTCGAGGCAGCCCTAGTGTATGAAAGCTAAGCAGTTGTTTAAAAAGAATGTACTAGGACATTTCAGTTTAGCTTCATCCAAAGTTCAATCTCTCTAAGTATAACAATTATGGCTTTGCTATAAGCTATGAGAATAGGTATCTCTTTGATGTCTGTACCACTAGCCATTCTGTTAAACTATTCCATTTTTAAAAGTTGGACACTTGATTCCTCATTCTTCTTTTGGGTCTCAGAATTCTAAGCCATATAATTTCTCCTTGGGTTAAAAACAAAAATGGAGGAGATTTTCTTGTTTCAACCAGCAACCCAATCCCTCATTCACAAACACGTGCTGAATGGATTCCGCATTCTTGAGTATACTTTGGCAAACATCTCATCAGCAGAGTAGTTCACAGTAGCTCTTCCATCAGTGGGGCTTTTTCCTACAGCTAAGTCCTGTTTCATTGGAACAAACCTCCTTCCATGAAACTACACCCAGATCACTATGTTCCTTCTCCTTCTCACTCCCACATCCCATTTACAAGTGAGTCCTCTCCTCTGTTTTAAAATGATATCAGACAAGTGTACAACATAAAGATCGTAACTGCTGAATTGTTTCACGAAACTATGAAGGCTTGCATGGATTTGCTTAATAGCTCAAAGTGAGTTACTACATGAAAAAAGACAAGCCCCCAGACTTTTCCATTTTCAGTTCTATAATAGGTGGCATTTGCCAACATCCTTTACACAATGAGGCAGCCACAAGGCCTGATACACGTTGGGATGTTTAAAGATTGGGAGTCATAGTACTGATTACTTTCCTTGGGACTGTCACACAAGTTATTCAACCATTCAAGATCTAACTTTTCCTATATGTAAAAGGAATATGTTAATCACTAAAGTTTCCTTCAGCCCTAGAATTCTGTATCCCATCAGAGTTTTTAAAAAGGGAGAAGGAACAGAAACAGGTGCACAGTTCCACATATCTTACCTACCCATTTTCAGCAGCACTAACTATGAAGGGCTGTTTAGAGAAGTCTCTCGCTCTCGCCAAACACGTCACTGAAGCTGAATGACCAAAAAGAAGTTCTTTGGCCGAAATCTGAAAATGATGAGGGTAAGTTTTTAAATAGCTGTAAACTTTTTAGTAGAAGAATATAACATGACATTATATAATTATTCATAATTCTAATTAGGAATGCTGTTATATTATGTTTTTGCTGTACATAAGTTTCAGGAAAACTGATATATGGCATATCAAAATCCCCAGGATAATAAACTTCTAGGTAAAGGAACTGTGTTATACACATTTTTTTTGGTTTTGGTTTTGCATCTCTCATGAAACCTAGATGATTGCTGGACCTGTTTTACAACATCTAGGTTTTGAATACAAATAAATCAGTGTTGACATTTATTACGCACAAAATGTGCCTCAAACAATAGTAGCATATTTATGTGCAGATTTCAGAATTCAGAAATGAGTTTACAAAATAATGCAGAGAAAATATTACCCTTTTTGTAACCATTATAACGCCTTATTTGAATTCCTGCCTCAGAAATAGTAAAAATTAACTTATCCACATTAGAAATAAAATTTTAACTAAGCCAACTTAGTTAAAATGCCATTGTAAAATGCCAACTTTTTCTCCTATGTGTGAATTTTAAAAATGACACCAAGGACTAATTCTTCCATTATCTCATGTGTGAAAGGAATCTGTTCCTCATAATCCAACCATAACAATAAGAACAAATTATTTCATAACATAATTGTTCTCTGCCTTCCTCTTATTTCTATATTAATCAGAATTATTTCTTTAAAAGATCTGTTATCAGAATAAAGTTCTAGTGCTACATAGAGCATTTTGCAGTTGGTTCTAATCACTTACAATCCAAGTTCTCTACATTCCTCCTGGGAAAAACAGGTTCCATCTCAGAAAACAACATATTATCTTTCCCTATCATCACACTTGGGAAAGCGTAATTCTATGAATTTAACCCTTGTCCTATATATTACAGGCCAAATTAAGCAATGAATCAGGGCAAATCAAAGATACTCCTCCTCCAGAGAAAATCCACTATGGACAAAATGTCAGAAGAGAACACCATTGCCTTTCATATGAAGTCTTCATTCTGCTACTAAATCTTCACATGTAGTTGAGTGAGCTGTGACAATTCACTATAACCTCCTCATTTTATCACACATTCTGCTGTGAAGAATAACAAAAACCTCTACAATCACGCCTAGTCGTTGCCATGATGAAATCCAGGAAAACTTTACTTCTATTCGTGGGCTCCACCTTTATGAAGCATTGGTCCCCCTAACTCCCACCATAGCACAAATAGAAAAGGGAAAAGAACACACAACTTGATGAGCATATACCATATTCCAGGCACTCATGCAACTATGAACAGGGTTTAATCCCCATTTCACAGTTGAGGAAATTAGGGCTTGAAGAATAGAAGTCATTTGCCCAACACTACAGAGTCGGTAAATAACAGACCTAGATTTTGACCAAGACCTTTATTCTTTTTCTCTACTCAACATTGCTGTTCTTCATTTTGTCACTGTTGTGTTTCCTTCTGAGTATAAAACAGGAAGAAAAATAGAACATACCGATACTATAAGAGAATATACCTGAGAGAATGTTCAGAGTTCACCTTTTGCTATGCTCACAGGTATGATGAATGCCAGCAATCAATACCAAAAGGCCCAAGTGACGAAGTTCCTAGCATGGGACTTGCAGAAGCTCCCCATTGGCAGACCTCACAAAGTTTTGGGGAAAGCACAGGGCTTTGGGAGTCAGACCCTGAGCCTGGAAGCAGAATGCTTAACCTAAATACGTGATGAGCAGCCCAGGACAGGGAGACATTTATTCTCCAGCTCCCCTGCACCCCGCCATCCCACCACCCATGGACAGGGAAAGTCTGAGATGTGTACACAATCCCCTAATGAATGCTTGGATACTCCAAGATGTACAGACCTTAAATCAGCTTCTTTCCCTCCCTATTCCTATTCTCTAATCCTCTCTATTTCTTATACAGAAACATGATACTCTCATTCTAGCAGTCCTACCCATCACCCAAACCCCAAATCTGGAAGGTATCTTTGGCTGTTCCTGCGCCTTTAGCTCACAACCAACTGGTTTCTGAGTTCTGTCCATACTCTCCTCTTAATATCATTCCAGGTTTCATCTCCTCTTCATTCCCATTGCCACTGATTTAGTTCATAGTCAAGAACTTTCCTGACTACATTACTGTAGAAGCCTTCTGCCCAAAGTCCCTGGTAGTATGGGACTTACCTCATCTCCTTCTCCCTTCAATGTGCCCTTAATACCAAGTGATATTCTAAATTACAAATATAATAAAATAGTATTATGTCATCTCCTCAAAATCCCTTAATATTACCACTGCTTTTAATTAGCACAAAGTGTTAGCGATTGCTAGTTAAAAAAAAAAAAAAATCTAATCTCCTCAGCATGTTAGATTCCACGTTGAGTCTGCTCTGTCCTTTCCAGATGTGCCTATCACCTCTAATTTGCCCTTTATGTTCCAGGTCTGCTCAACTACTTTCACCAGTTCCCTGAAGGCAAAATAGTCCCGCCTTCCACACACACACTTATCATTCTGTCTGCAGTCTCCTCCCACCTGCTTTTCCTGTTCAAGTCTGATACATCCTTTAGAATTCAGCTCAGGTATCACCCTCAGAAAGTCTTTCCCTTGAAGAGCACACTTCTCACTGATTAGGATGGCTATTAAGAAAACAGCAACAGCAATAGAAAATAACAAGTGTTGGTGAAGATGTTGAGAAAATGGGAACACTTGCACACTGCTAGTGGGAATACAAAATGGTGCAGCCACTGTAGAAAACAGTTTAGCAGTTCCTCAAAAATGTTAAAATAGAACTACCATATAATCCATCAGTTCTACTTCTAAGTACAGCCCAAAAAAGTGAAAGCAGGGACTCAAACATATGTTTATACACCCAGGTTCATGGCAGCATCGTTCACAATGGTCAAAAGGTTCGGAAGCAATCCAAATGTCCGCTGAGGAATGGATAAACAAAATGTGGTATATAAATACAATGGAATGTTATTGAGCCTTAAAAGGGAAGGATATTCTGACTTATTCTATAACATGTATGAGGACATTGTGTTTAGTGAAATAAGCCAGTTGCAAAAGGATAAATACTGTATGACTCTACTTATATAAGATACAAAGTAAGGTCAAATTCATAGAGACAGTGTGTATCCCACCACTTTACAGCTTCCTAATTACATGTCTGTCTCCTACACTAGACTCTGAGAAACCTGAAGGAGGAATCTACACCTGTGACAAAAAGCATCTGTGTACTTTGTCTAATGACTGCATAAGTGAGTGTCCTTAGGTTTGTTTTTCCACTTTATTTGGTGATGAGTGAGCGTTTAAGACCACAGACCGTGATTATTCTCTTACCTAAACCCTTTTGGAGAGGGGAAGAAGCTTTCCACATTTAGTACAAGGAAGAAAGAAAGAGCTCCCAGTTCATTTTACACCCCACCTCCCTGCAGTGTCCTTCTCCCCTTCCTACTGTCTTCCCCTGCTATGCCCATCGGCCCCAAGCTGCCCTACAGCCACTCAATCAACCACGTGGTCATAACCTCTCTTAAAATCTCTCTTGTCTTCAAGGCCTCTGTTCTTCTTCCTCTGGCTGAATTATTCCTTTATCTATATATTTTAAAACAAAAATCAAATTAAACTACTAAGCATTAAAATATCAGTGATGGAACACCCACTTGACTATCTTACAGATACCAAGAGGATTTGTTGAGAACTCAAAAATGCCCTGATTTTTGAAAAGCCTAGAATCTTCCCTGCTAATAGTTGACCCATTGTCATGTAGGGGCAAGATTCAAAGGAAAAATAAGAGAAGGTGTTCATTCTTTCTGGTCCTATGATTAGCCCTAGAAAATCTTAAGGAAAACTCTTATGTGGAAAATCTCACACCCATACTCATCAATATCTTACTTGTGTTACTAACTTTTTCACAATGTCCTCACAGTGAACTTCCAAAACATAAAACTAATCCAATCTCCTTCTTAAGTCTTCTCAATGATTCTTCTTGTTCCTTACACCCCTGCCAATCTGATTCCCATTCCCACCTCATATTTCTAACTGTGATTTCTCAGTATCAGCAACTATTAGAATTTGGGGTGGAATAATTTCTTTGCTGTGAGGGGCTGTCATGTGCACTATGGAATGTTTACAGCATCCCGGACCTCTGCCCACTAGATGCCAATAGCATCGCCCTTCCCATTGCTCTAACCCCGAGCAGAAGACTTGCTCCTAAGAAAAGCATGAAATAACTATTCCCACTGAAGATGAAGTACAGACTGACCCCCACAAAGAGCACCCTGTATTATAACATAACTGCACCGGCAGTTACTAGCCTATGTCCTTCCTCTACGACACTGCGACCAGTTGGGCAGCCAGTACCAGGTCTTCTCATTCACGTTTGAACTCAGGTTCCCACCGTACTGCCTAACTTATAAAATGCAACCAATAAATGCATGTTGAATAAATACCAGGAACATACGTAAAAAGATATAGATGCTAGGATTCCAAATTTCTTAAGCTTATAGCAACCTACATATTACAAGACAACTACTTCAGCCAGGAAACACTACACTCCAACATTAAAAAAAGTAGCAAGATAGTTTAAGCCATTTAGGATCTTAAGTTTTGACTGTAAGAGATAATAAAGGCAAGGGCCAATTTCAAAGCTCAGCTGTTGCAATAATACCCAGTCCTTCTTTTAGGAATGTTCATAAACATTGAGCTGAGCTGGTCTGCTTGCAGTTTTTGGCAGTCCTGTAGTGTAACTGCTCAGTGATGACAGATGTTAATTAATTACACTATAAAACAGAATTACAATTAATTGTTAATTTAGGTTTTAAAGTGACAAACTTTAAAGGCTAAAAATAGTCTTTGATCTTTAAAAGGCTTCCTAATGAGGGCAGTATACTTTAAGTACATCATTAGTTTAAGTGTTCAAATTAGGTCTAGAGGCTCCTAGAGCTAAGCAAATATCTATTCCAATATGTTAAATGTTTATGAGTTGGGACAAGGACAATTAATTGCTAATCAATGGGCCAAATCCTAGGTGAGGTCAGGTTCTGAAATAGGAGGACGACAATAGTAAATTGGATTTAGAGCTTTTCGATGTGACCTGTAAAAATCACAGGCAAGCAGAGACTAAAAGAATGGCAAGAAGGGGCTTTCCTGGTGGCGCAGTCGTTGGGAGTCCGCCTGCCGATGCAGGGGACACGGGCTCGTGCCCTGGTCTGGGAAGATCGCACATGCTGCGGAGAGGCTGGGCCCGTGAGCCCTGGCCGCTGAGCCTGCGCGTTCAGAGCCTGTGCTCCGCAACGGGAGAGGCCACAGCAGTGAGAGGCCCGCGTACCGCAAAAAAAAAAAAAAAACAAAAAAGAATGGCAAGAAGGCCAAACTGGCAGAAACACCCAGATAATTTAAATATTACTCATTTAGTTAATAGTGGTTTTCAAGGGTGCCCTTTGTTTAGATTAATGAGCCATAACTTTTAGAATTATACTTACATGTGCGTAGTTCAGTTACTTAAACATGTAATTCAGGATAAAAAATAGTAAAACTCAGCATAGCTTAAAGGATGATAACACTTAACTGGTAGCTAAGATTGGTGCTATTCATAATATAATTTTCACATATGATCTTGATCCATCATATAATACTTCATTTTTCCAAATTCAAAAGTAAAACCCATTTATTACTTTGGTAAGTACCTTTTTAACAACCATGCAAAACTTCCACTGTCATTGCAGGTATAAAAAGCACGCTGTGTTTACTTTATGAGCTCTATCTGCTTCAATAGTAATAGTTTTCACTAACCTTTAGTTCAGATGAGAGATTCCAGAGGCAGAGTTGACCCTCTTGACTTCCTGTCACAATCATTTGCTGGTCATCAGTGATCATGATGGCAGTGATGCTGTGAGGAGGTGCCTTCCTTCCCCAGAGTGCCACCGCCTGTAGGGAGGACCTCATGGTAAAGGAATCCTGGACACATAGAGATGGGAAGACGTGTACACAGTTATCATTTGTAAATTTTGAAAATTGATCATCTCATAAATGTTTATGATGACACAAACTTGAACAATGTGTTCTCCGAGAGCTGTGGAGAAAGGTGTGTCCCCGTCAAATAGAGAAGAATGTAGTCAGACATTGAAATTACCATGCCCATTGTTAATTAGTCAAAGAAGAATGATTTTTATTCCAATTCTTGATGATTGATGCTAACCAAGAGAAGGATAGGAATAGTCTACCCACCCCACACCCAGCTCTGACTATGGGTGACCTTACCCACACCAAAGTCCAGCTAGGCCTTTCAAGAAGAATAGAGTTATCTACACACTATAATTTGAAGACAACTTTGCAGACTCTCTTTCCCCAGAAATGTCACCTCATCTAAGTAACAAATATCTGAACTTTGCTATTAAAAAGTAAATATTTTTGTAAGCGTATTAAAATCCTTAATAGTCATAAGATTCCTGACACATCCAAATAAGAAAACAAAAAGCACAAAGGTCAAACCACAAGAAATCAGATCTCAACCAGAGTTCATCGTGAACAGTCCAGATTGCTAAATGTAGTAAAAACAGATCTGGTATTCAGAGACCTAGATATAGGGCTGCTTTACTACTTATTACCTTTATTTCCATATTATAACAGTTGTATGCAGTAAAATAAGGATACCATCACCTACATTGCCTACATCTCAGTATTCTTATGGGGAATAAATCCAGCGATGCAAATAAAAGCATGTAGGTATAATTATACGTACTATGCTATCATTATACTACTCATAAACTATAATCTAGAATTTCAGGCAAGAAATGGCTTTGGGGATCATTAATCTGATCCCCCTCACTTACAAGAAAACTAACAATGAGAAATAGATAACTCTTGGGATCAGTTCTAATTCTGAGATTCTGAGAGACTAAGCAAGTACAGTGAGAATAAGTAACAGATTAAAAGGTTGCACATCTCAGAAGTCACGTTTTTCAGACTTTCTCTCTCTCTCTCTTTTTTTTTTTTTTCGGCAGAAAAATTTTAAAATTAGCCCCAGAAACTTGGTGCTTTGCTATCAACAGGAGAGAGAGAGTAAATCCATGTTTTCTGAGACCCTGTACAATTCCCCAGAAATGTCTAATCAAAAATAAACCTCAGGGGCATCCCTCATGGCGCAGTGGTTAAGAACCCGCCTGCCAATGCAGGGGACATGGGTTCTAGCCCTGGTCCGGGAAGATCCCATATGCCCCAGAGCAACTAACCCCGTGCGCCACAACTACTGAAGCCCGCGCACCTAGAGCCCATGCTCCGCAACGAGAGAAGCCACTGCAATGAGAAGCACGCAGGCTGCAACTAGAGAAAGCCCACGAGCAGCAACAAAGACCCAACACAGCCAAAAATAAAATGAATAAATTAAAATAAATAAACCTCAAAGGACAAAACAGTCTATTGTAGAATCTTTAAGCTAGAGGAAAAGTCTGTGATGTGGAGAAGAAAGGCATGCCTTTGACAGAAGTATACTGTCCCATTTCAAATAATTATATGTCTAGACAAGTTGTAAAATCTTTGAAAAGGGATTATAAACCTCTAACACAGCCCCCAATTTATAATTATATTCCAAATTTGAGTGCCTGAATGATATTTTGGAATGTCTAAAACAAAACTATGGATAGATGTTTGCAGGCCCTTAAATGATTTCTAAATCTGGCTTAATTGAAAACAATTTAAAATAAACAGTTCCATTGGAGGGAAAAAAATGGACATTAAAAAAGAAACATTTCCACAGACAGGGATAAAATTACAGACTATATTATAAAGGTCAAATAAATTTCCCTCATTTGGATCTAGTCACAGTACCAAGTCACAGTACTAAGTACAACATTTTAGATTCTGATATTGTATTTTGTTACTTATATAAGGAATATGATCAATATTTATTATATAATCAATATAGCTATCAAAATAATTATATAAACACACACATATACACACATACAAACTTTACTCTTAAGTGACTTTCAGATAATTTCTACACAAGTTTTTGACTGCAGCCTACCAAAATATCACAATGAATTCTTAGAATGAGATAAATGGCCTTCAAGAAGCTCACAGCCTGCAGGTAGAATACCTATGTAAATGAATTACTCAATTATGTAGCTGTATATATATATCCCCAATTTTTCCGAAGTGGCTTTATTACTATGTAACATCACAGTACAATGCTCTGGACATGTATAAGTGCTATACAGATAAGAGTGAGGTGTGACCTATAAGGGATAGCTGGTGTTCCATCAGCTTTCCCATCCTTTTGATTTTTGTCCCTTTCTTCAAAAATAGTCTCTCAGAACCCCTTTCATATACATATTTATTATTTTGTTATTTTTGAATAGTATAATGAAAAATAATTTTAAGAAAAATCATTATTTTAGATCTAGTAATTATTAAAGTAGGTATTATAAAGCTGGTTTTGATACAATTTAATTATATATAAAGACAAATTCAATTTATACCTAAGAATGAAAGACATAATATTAAATTTAGATGTGTTATTTTAATGTTATACATTTAAATATAGATTGAAATTTAGGTACATATCAAAAAAGACCAAAATTGCATTCGTGACATAATGCTTGGATTTCCTACCTTTTATGGTTAACAAAGTCAAATGTTCATTTTTATAATTTCCACATTTTGTTTTTCTGAATAAGAGAGAAGGTTTCAGACTGTTATTTGCAAATGGTATTTAGTCATTCAAAATACATGAAGTTTGTAGATATTTTTCCTTTCTAGAAAAAGCCATATTCAATAAGATCATTATGATTCCCCCCCCCCATTTTTTTTTTTTTTTTCTGGTACGCGGGCCTCTCACTGTTGTGGCCTCTCCCGTTGCAGAGCACAGGCTCAGCGGCCACGGCTCATGGGCATAGCCGCTCCGCGGGATGTGGGATCTTCCCGGACCGGGACACGAACCCGCGTCCCCTGCATCGGCAGGCGGACTCTCAACCACTGAGCCACCAGGGAAGCCCTAGAATGAGGCAGTAAACTCTTATAGTGCTGATGAGGAATTGAAGGAAAGGTGATGTGATTTTCCTAGAAGAACTAGAGAGTCTTCTTGTTCTCTTAGAACTTATGTTCTGGGGAAAGTAACTCCTCCATTTCCCTTTTTTGTGTTCCACTCAGGTGGATAGAAATACAAAGTTTCTGATTCTAGGTTGATCATTAGGTTCTATCCAGCATACCACCATCTCCATTAATTTAATTCAAAATATATTTTATTGTGAAAAGAGGCAAGAAAATATAATAGAAGGAGTCATAAAAATCTTGGTCTTTTTCCTCCATTAATAGCTAGCAAATATTCCTTGATCCTCAGTTTTCTCAACTACAAAATGGGAAAAATAATTACCTTGCAGAACTGATGTGAAAAGAGGTGAGTCTCTACAGAAAATGCTTATCATAATTCTTTGTTCATAATTGTCATTCAGTAAATGTTTATTGAATGAATGAATGAGGAAATGAATCACTGTAATTTTACACTGTGGGCAGACAGTGTGACTATCAGTTTCTAGCAATGCCTTTCTCAGTGTGAGATTTCCTTCCATTCTTTTAGAATACTGTCACTACAGTTTCTTTTCTCAAAACTCCTGTGAACTTATACTAGAACATTTGGCCATAAAAATGTACATGCTGGCTTCCCTGGTGGTGCAGTGGTTAAGAATCTGCCTGCCAATGCAGGAGACACGGGTTCTAGCCCTGGTCTGGGAAGATCGCACATGCCGTGGAGCAACTAAGTCCGTGCACCACAACTACTGTAGCCCGCGTGCCCTAGAGCCCGTGAGCCACAACTACTGAGCCCACGTGCCACAACTACTGAAGCCCGCGCACCTAGAGCCTGTGCTCTGCAACAAGAGAAGCCACCGCAATGAGAAGCCTGTGCACCACAGTAAAGAGTAGTCCCTGCTCGCCGCAACTAGAGAAATTCCACGCAACAAAGACCCAACACAGCCAAAAATTAATCAATTAATTAATTAATTGATTTTTTTTTAATGTACATGCTATTATTACTTCTAAAATCTGTGATGATCTTTTAATCAACAACTTCAGGTAATATTAGGGTCCTCAGATTTAGCGAATAAAAATACAAGATGTCTAGTTAAATTTGAATTTCAGGTAAACAACAAATAATATTTTTAGTGTAAGTATGTCCTAGATAAGATTTGGGACATGCTTATAATTTTAAAAATTGACTTTTTTATGGGACATGCTTATAAAAATTATTTATTGTTTATCTGAAATCCAAACTGAACTGGGTATGCTATAGGCATCTTAAGGCCACTGGCGACCCTAAGTTGCAGCCAAAAGGGAGCCTTGAAGATCACTATCATCCCCCTCCCTCCTTCTACAGACAAGAGAATGAAAGCTCAGGAAAATTGTTTACTTGGCCAAAGTAACCCAAGTAGAGAGTGGCTGAGTAAGAACTGGAACCTGGTCTCTTAAGACTCCACCTAGAACTCTCCTCCTGCACACCATGACAAAGACAACCCAGGCTTCCCCACCAGAGAGTCTTAGTGACAGGCTAAGCAAAAGTCTTTGTGTCGGTATTTCTTTAAAAATAAAAAAACAAAAATAAATAACAAAAAGCAAATAGTCAAGAAAAACAACAACAATAAAACCTCTTATCCATTCAGGCACCAGTGTGGCCTACATCGTCTCTAAAAGCTGTGCTAATGCTTCCTGGTCCTTTCTCCATAATTACGAGAAAGCACTAGAGAAGACAACACACCATTACAGCCCCCATCTTCCTTCTCACCTTCGTCTTCTTCCCTGTAACAAGTTGCTTTTATCTCTCTGACTTGTCTGATCTGAGGCTAGCAGAAAAATAAATATGAGGCAAATGGGGTTTTGTGGCTGGTGTCTACTGGACACTGGAATTGTTTACCTTGTCATAAATAGCTCTCTTCAGGGACATGCCCTGACACTGAGTCTGCCTCGCCAGCCTCAAACACAAAGACAAACGTCAAACCCCTTTACTGAGGACAATCAAAAAATACAAAGGATATACTCCTCACTTACCGTCCATGAATTCTGACAATAACCTCCTGACCAAAGTAAACATCTGTGAGGAAAGTAAAAATAGTATAGCAGTTCATAATACAAGCTTTGGAATAAAACAGATCTGGGTTTGAATCTCATATCTGCCTCTTAACAGTTCTGTGGCCTCTGAATCCCATCTCTTAAGTGGAAAGGAATCCTACTTACTTTCTTCAAAACTCATACTTAGGAACTGTGAGAGACACAAATAAATTGCCTCATGATTCTCTCCTTCAAAGAAGATAACTTGGTCATCTTGAGCCCAGAGGAAGTTTCGTTACCCCGTTTTAAGTTTAGGTTAAAAAAGCTTGGGGTTTTAACATGCATCAAATTGTACTCTTGAAATGAGTGTAGCTTATTGTATGTAAACTATTCCTTAATGAAGCTGAAAAAAACAAATAGATTGGAAATTAGAATAAAGCAGTTTGTTGGATGTCAGCTAGCTAGTCAGTGG
Organism: Tursiops truncatus; assembly: GCF_011762595.2. Classification (NCBI taxonomy): domain Eukaryota; kingdom Metazoa; phylum Chordata; class Mammalia; order Artiodactyla; family Delphinidae; genus Tursiops; species Tursiops truncatus. Next base: position 96,544,757 of record NC_047035.1, read on the forward strand.
CAATAAATTGGGAGAGGACAAAGCGGGGCTTTATGAAGCAACAAGGAATAGATGTAAGCTGAAGAGAAACACACCTGGGTATCAGGGTAGGCCAGCATGAGAGCTACTTTAAAACCGGGAAATGAAGTAAGAAGCTTCAGGCATCCATGGGACCTAAGGGTTTGTGCTCATCTGGTCTCAGCAGAAGCCCTATCCCCCAAAACCTGTTTGTTTGCAGATGCTCCCAAAGCAAAAGGTCTTATTTAATCAACAGATTGTAATCAGATCATTCCTTAGAAAAGGTAAAAAATTGTTTCTATAAAGTCATAAGCTGCCCAAGGCATATCTGAATAACATATAAAAATCCACCTGGTTTACCCAGTGGAGCGTGACAATTTCAGAATTAACCCCTAACCAACATCAAAGCCAAGCTCCTCCAAAAATGTTATTATTGAGTGATTAACTGCTACTTAAGAAATGCTAGAAAGTAATGTGTTTTAGGTAGGGAATACCGTGGTAGGCAAAGTCAGTGGTAAAATAACCCAGAGATCAAGGGATGAATTAGACAGATATGCAAAATAATCTCTGAACTCCACACACGCGTGATCTGGAACAAGTATAAAACCAAACAGCCAAGAAATCACATCCCTATCACTACACGGATGAGGTTTCCATCACAGCTTACAACTCTGCCAGTCTTGTGAGTAAAAGATTACAAAGTATTACCTTCAAATTTCATCTCCTTGTTTATTTATTATTTTTATTTATTTTTTTTTTGCGGTACACAGGCCTCTCACTGTTGTGGCCTCTCCCGTTGCGGAGCACAGGCTCCGGACGCACAGGCTCAGCGGCCATGGCTCACGGGCCCAGCCGCTCCGCGGCATGTGGGATCTTCCTGGACCGGGGCACGAACCCGTGTCCCCAGCATCGGCAGGCGGACCCTCAACCACTGCGCCACCAGGGAAGCCCCATCTCCTTGTTTATTAAGCTGTAGAGCAACAGATTTAAAAGAGCCCCATTAATGCCAAGTGTGTTCCATTTACAGACAATGTCGAACAGATGAGCATTTGGCCAGAAAAAGAAACAGGAGAAAGTCAACTCATTTCTTTCTGGGTGGCTCCTTCACTTTTGAAAAAATTTTAGTTTTTATTGAAGTATAGTTGATTTACAATGTTGTGTTAGTTTCAGGTGTACAGCAAAGTGATTCAGTTATATATATATATTCTTTTTCAGACTATTTTCCCATAAAGGTTATTATAAAATATTGAGTACGGTTCCCTGTGCTAGGTCCTTGTTTATCTATTTTATATATAGTAGTGTGTATATATTACTCCCAAATTCCTAATTTATCCCTCCCCCCAACCCTTCCCCTTTGGTAACCATAAATTTGTTTTCTATGTCTGTGAGTCTATTTCTGTTTTGTAAATAAGTTCATTTGTATCATTTTTTTTGATTCCACATATAAGTGATATCATATGATATTTGTCTTTCTCTGTCTGACTTACTTTATTTAATATGTTCATCTCTAGGTCTATCCATGTTGCTGCAAATGGCATTATTTCATTCATTTTTATGGCTGAGTAGTATTCCATTGTGTACACGTACTACATCTTCTTTATCCATTCCTCTGTCGATGGACATTTAGGTTGCTTCCATGTCCTGGCTATTGTAAATAGTGCTGCAATGAACTTTGGGGTGCATGCATCTTTTCGAATTATGGTTTTCTCTGGAAATAGAGCTCCTTCACTTTTATTTATATTTAGTCAAATGAACAATTTCATGGAACTCAAATCCTCTTGTCTAAAACCTTAGTTTTAGGCTTTAAGAAGTGAATTTTTTTCTTTTTAATTATGCTACATTTAACTCTGAATATTTACAGTCCAAGTCATTTTTTTTTCTTAACCTAGAGATATTTAACATGAACAGAAAGTCTCACTGTTCTAGTAGTCCACTCTTAAATAAATTCAATGAATAGTTAATGAGAACCAAATGTATTCTGGGTAGTGGGCTGAGCTGCAGAGAACACAAAGAACAGAAAAACACAATCCCTGACCTCAAAGTACATACGACAAAGTAATTTTATGATTAATTTTAACTAAGTATTCCCACTATTAGGCAATTGTTTTGACGTGTATGAACTCTGTAAACGTATTTCCAGTCTTGAGTCATATTTTTCTTTGCCATATCTAAATACAATCTGTAAAACAATTTGCCTATTTCTTTAAATTAACTCATTTTATTTTTATTTTAAGTATTCAATTAAAAATCAATTGTTATATAACTATTTCTTTAGAATTATCTTAATGATTAATAACCATATAAAATCATGGGACTTGACAGGCTGGTTAGATTTTTTTTCAAAATGTACATTAAAATAAATACTTGTCTATTAACATAAATGTTTGTTGTGTACTACCTAAAATCACACTGGGAAACATGTCTCTAATCCAGTCCCACAGTCAAATCTTTTCCTCTACCCCCTCATAAACCTCCCTGCAACCCAGGCAACTCCTTACACCCCAATACTCTTAGTTGATGACCCTTCCTTCCAATTAACCAAGAAAAACAAGCCACTTACACAAGAACTTCCTCTCATCACTTCAACATATCATATCTTTTCCTTATTTTTAGCTTATTTTTCTAAGATATGCATACTAATCTCCTATGATAACATTTTTATCATTACCCCAAATTTCATCTTCTGTCACCTCAGTTACTCCTTTTATTGACCTTTATTTCTTGTGTTTCAACTGGTCTCCCTTTTCTTTGGCTCCTTTACCTTTACTTACATGCATTTTGTTTAAAAATGTTTATTATCTATTTTGTGCTAGAGACTATGCAAGATTCTAAGAATGTAGATAAGAATCTCCGAACCTCAAGGAGCTCATGGGTTTCTAAGAAGACAAGCACATCCTGAGTCACCAACAATATGATGAGTGCCTTGTAAGGTAAATGCAAGAATGTTTGGGGAGAAAACACAACTGGAGCTTAAGATCAAAGATAGAAAGGATTTCCCCATGGAAGTTACTACCTAAACTCAGATCCCAAATATTATACACTTATCAATATTATATATGTGCTGGTTTTGTGACCCAAGAAAGTCCCTAGTTACTTTAAACTTTGTTTTCCTTATCCATAAAATGGTAATAATATTTACCTAACCTGGCTGTAATAAGACTAAGGAGATAGTATGTACCCAGTGGTGAAGCCCTAGAGTTAGTCAGCTTGGATTCCAATGTCAACGCTATTACTGTATGTTCCCGGGTGCGTTACTTTACAACTGTGTATTGGATTCCCATCAATAAAATGTAGATAAATAATAATATCTATCTAATAGATAGATATCTAATATCTAATAGGGTAGATGTGAAAGTTAAGTGGTCTAATCCATGGAAATCATTAGATAGTAAACATTCAATAAATGTTAGCCACTCTTATCAGAAAGCATTTTTAATCTCAAAATTTGTGTCTAAATCCTGTTAAGTAAATAGTAGAACAATAAGTGTAATCCTTGTCATGTATAATCCTTCAGTTTATCACAATTTACAATAGATCCCAGCTATTCAGTGAATTAAGCAGGGGAGACTAAAATAAAATGTGAAAGGTACCAAATTGGCAAAGTAGAACAAAATCTACCATCTTTCCATGGGTTAGGAGTTAAACTGAACTCACCCCAAAATTCGTATGTTGAAGTCCTAACTCCCAATACCTCAGAATATGACCTGATTTGGAAATAGGGTGATTGCAGGTGTAATTAATTAAGTGAAGATGAGGTCATACTGGGTTAGGGCTAATCCAGTATGACTGGCATCCTTATAAAACAGGGAAATTTGGAGAAAGATTCACACAAGGAGAGAGCCATGTGAAGTTGAAGGCAGAGATGGGGTGATATTTCTACAAGAGAAGAAATGCCAAAGATTGTCAGCAAACCACCAGAAGTTAGGAGAGAGGCATGGAACAGACTCTTCCTCACAGCCCACAGAAGGAACCAACCCTGCTGACACCTTGATTTCAGACTTCTAACCTCTGAAACCATAAGACAATACATTTCTACCATTTAAGCCACTCTGTTTGCGGTACTTTGTTATGGCAGCCCTAGCAAGCTAATATACCATCTGACAGATTTTGTTTCTTCCAAGTAAGAACATAAATCTTAATAATGCATATCTCAATTTTGGAGACAGATACTTAAACTTTACTCTGAATCACACAATTGGTCATATACCAAATTCTGTTCTCTACTTCTTTTGTGTAATAAATCTTCTTTCCATCCACATTATAGGTTCCCTGAGGAAAGAATATACTCATTTATTAACTCAACAGGTATTTATTAAATGCTCTACTAAATGAAAATGAAAAAACACAGGCTCCTGATCTCTAGGAATTCACAAGCTACAAGTCAATCCATAGGTAGGTAATAACTGATGCAAAGTAGACTGTGATGAGTTTTCCTGAGGTACAAGAGCAAGGAGCACTTTGCTCCCATGGTTGTGGATGGTGCATCCATTATACCTAAGCATCTCTCTTAGAAAAATTCTGCGTTTTCCCATGGACCAGTTGTCTCCTTCCCTAACCTTGAATCTATTCCCCTTTTCCCATCTTTAGCACAGGCTGACATTGAAGTCAGTCCACTGCCATTATGATAATCCTTTCCTCGCAGAATAAACAGATAGAAGGCACTCCTACAGGCAGGAATATGAACCTACGTATACACTCCTGTTTGGAGAAGGCTCCCTAATACCCAGGATTCCAGTGTTTACTGACTCTGCCTACAAAACACGGATGCTTCTGCCAAGGAAGTCTTTAAGACCACCCTCTGACATTCCAGGATCTGAGCAGAAATGTGGCCAAAACAGACTTACATCAAGAAGGCTTATGGGTGCAGAGTTCCATGGTGGTTTAGAGGGAGTGGTAGAGGAGGGACAGGACTTGAGGGTCATAATCCAAAGGAAACTTAGCCTTACTGGAATATTCAGTTCTCTAAAAAGATATTTTCTGGGACTTCCAGCCCATTTCAGCTGGAATTAATTCAAGACACAAGAGGTGAGCCATTTACAACCATTCTTCTCACCTCTGTGGATTTTCTGTCAGGAGCAGACAAATCCTACCTCTTTTTTTTTATATTTCTCTTCCTCACCTCTTTTCATCATTTTCCTTGTCCTGGCTCCCCCTACTTTCCCTTATTCCAGATCATATCCCCACCTTGTGCCTTAATTATCCTTTCCAAGTCTTAAGACAAAATATTTTCAATTCGTGTTCACTAAAAGACATTCTAGACATGGTGCTGTGCTGGGGGTTTTCCCATACATTATCTCATTTGGTCGACACACCACCATTAGTCTTATTACGAAAAGGAGGCTTGGCAAATAAATCTAAATCCCTTGAATAGAATTATATCCCAGATTCGTCTGACTTCAAGGATCATCGCACTCCTCAAACAACTTGAGAGTGAGAGTACACAGTGATGACTCCACTACCTTGTTTACAGTCGTGCCAGTCCACTTACTCATTTAAAAACAAAAAAAATCAGAAACAACTTAGGTCCAGCCGCAGGGGTGATTAAGGTGCCACATCACTCTTTAATCTGTGGGTAAATGTATAAATAGATTCTCTCTACTTAATCTGCAAAACCTATTCATTACATCATTACACGTGTGAAAGTACCTGCATGGGCAAGAATGTTTTCCAAGCACCAGGACTTCATACAGAAACACCAACAAAAAGCCCACTGTAACACTGGCATCATGGAACAAGATTCCTAGTATAAAGTGATATTTCCACACGGCAGTGATTTCAAGGCAGTGTATGTCACAAGCGGTAGCTGAGGGAGACAGGGAAGGGCTTGGCTGGCTACAGGCCAATAGAAACCAGGCAAATGTAGCCCTTTCTAACATATCCTGGCTTCTGCTTATTCTAAAAAAAAATGTCCCTGGCAGGGGGGATCCCTCTTGTCACTTCTCTGTTGGGTTTCTACTGACTGAAGAAGTCCCTGTCCGGTGATATCAAGAAATTCTGTCCTTGGGGCATAAATAAATGCCCAGCTCCTATAGTTCATGGGAGTATGAGAGCCTGAGAGGCCTGGAATCGATCCAACCCATTTTAACTAGCAAGAAACTACCTAGTAATACCTTGTTTGTATTTCTTGGAGGAGGGACACAAGAAACACTTATTTCATTCCACACAATAATTCACCACAATCAGAGGGAGCACAGTAAGGGCAACACCATCTCCCAGCTGCTGATTACATCAAAGGCTTGCAGCACAAATTCAATTTTATGATGTTAATCTCGGCCTGCCACTCAGAAATTTTCTCTGAGGGATATGATTTTTCTCTGGATTTCATTTTAAGAATGATTTTCTTCGTCCACAATCAATAAAGATATGTTTTCATCAAAAGACTCTATCTTGGTAGAATTCAATTGGCTATTTCAATCCCTTTTGGTGACACAATATTAATTAAAATAGTTTATGTTGCACTTCAGCTGGAAAAAGAGGCAGTGAAAATAGCAGCTACTCAGAACACATGTTCTGTACACATCAACATGGAGGGCAGAAAATAATTTTCTCTTTCTCCAGGCAACAGACATTAGCTATTCAAGAGAGTTGCTCTGACTTAGTTTATCTCTGTGCTCTCACTGAAATTAATCAAAAAAGAAGCTCTTTCTTTTGTATATTTTGTTCAACAGGAAATTGAAATGCACATAAAGAAGATGCTTCAAATTCTCACCTCCCAGTGATTCAGGAGGAGCAAAAATAAGTGTCTGTGCCTCTGTGGCATATTGGGCTATTAAGAATCACAGTCACTGTTTCTCTTAACTAAAAAAAATTATGATGCTATTAAAAATTTTTTTATTTTCAATTTCTAAATAACGATTGCAATTGAATACATTTTATTTCTCCAGAGGAAATACAGAATTAGTATAGAGTTTTTCACACTTAAAAAAAGAGGAGATGGGCTTCCCTGGTGGCGCAGTGGTTGAGAGTCCGCCTGCCGATGCAGGGGACACGAGTTCGTGACCCGGTCCGGGAAGATCCCACGTGCCGCGGGGCGGCTAGGCCCGTGAGCCATGGCCGCTGAGCCTGCGCGTCTGGAGCCTGTGCTCTGCAACGGGAGAGGCCACAACAGTGAGAGGCCCACAAACCGCAAAAAAAAAAAAAAAAAAAAAAAAAAAAAAAAAGAGAAAATTATGAAATGTGCTACAGAAAATGAATTCTGTTTTAACAGTGATTTTGAAAGTGGCAGTCAGTTCACTTAACAAATATTTATGAAGTACCTACTGTGTGCCTGACTCTGGTCACCATTTGAGGTTCATATAATCTCAACTGGAGGCTGGAAATCTGAATTTTAACCTGCTCTCCAAAGACATTCTTACTCACATTTGAGGTGAAGAACTTAATCTCATCATCCCCCATGTACCACACAATTAATGAATATAAAAATCAATTGATAAAATTAAAGCAATATTCACTGAATGAGTGACCAAAAAGAATAACTCCCTCAAAAAGTTCTTACTCAGGGCCTGGTCTGCATGACCTAGTGAGAATGTCAATACCTGGCGGGCCTAATCTGGGCCTTCCACAGCAAACAGGCCTTGTCTGGCCCCTAACCTACTGTTTTTCTCTGCGATGACTAAAGCTTAAAGTAGTTAAATTCTTTTTCTATCTACTGCTGTCTGAACGAAACATGGAAAGAAATCTTCCATGTTCTGTAGGACTTTGCAAGAAAACTACCTGAGGTCTTTCCTTTTGAAATCCACTTGGAGAAAGGGCCTAAACAGGAAAACTCTAGGTATTCAGTCGTTGAGCAAATGTGTACATTGTTTACAAGAAGGGATAATTCAAGATGATTAAGTTAGAATGTTGAGGCAAAGTCTTCCAAATTTAAAATTTTAAGAGCTAACAATACCAGAGAAAAATCACAAGAGGGTAAAATCCTCTAACAAATTCCTCCCCAAATGTTCAATTTGCAATTTGGTACTCCAAAAGAGCTAACACATTATCCAGATCCCCTCCCCACAAATTTTTTTTCTAAGCCTCACTTCAGTTGCTCAGACCGAAAACAAGGACTAGAGCAGGAAGCAGGCCCTAAAATGGTCTGAGATCTTATCATGTAAACACAGGAATGTTAACCTTTGTCTATCAAAGAACTCTCAGTGTGGTGGAACTCCTTTTACAGAGCCTGGTCTGGCAATATAGGCTGAAAAACACAGCTGGAGTTGAAAGTAAGCCTTTAGTGGTTGGGAAATAGGGGTAATGGAGGTGAAAGTATAAATAGCTTCATACTTCATTCTAAACAACAAGAATAGTTACAACACCTCTTGGTCTGTTTTTTATAATATGCTTGAAATTGCTAAATCCCATATATACTCAAGGCTGGATTCCTGTTGTATTTTCTCTCATCAAGAGACTAAGACGGGTGGAGGGAACCACACTGGTTGACTGTCACCTGTGTGTCAGACAGCCTTGTGTTTTCTAGGCAACGAAGTCTTCCAACAAAGTTGTGAGGTGGACATTCTAATGGGAGAGACTTGAAAATTAAATAAGCACCTAACAGTGTAAAATAATATACAACCCTCATTTTATGTTTGAGGAAACTAAAGCTCAGAGAAGCAATTTGCCAACATCCTGTAGCCAGGAAAGGATGAGACAAGCATAGGGATACTGTGTGATGATTTGCATTTGTCATACTCTCTCACCCTATACCTTTGAAGACACAGAAGTCTCCCTTGGCCCAGAAGGCTCTTCCTCATCATTTCTTCCTGGCAAACTCCTATAAAAATGGAACCTTCAAAACGGGAACTAAAATTTAACACCTTTAACTCCTTTGAGCCTCCCCTGGTTGATACACAGCACTCCTCTACTCCCAGCCTTCCCTTTTCTACCTTTACCAGAGCTCTGATCACTCTGATCCAATGCTTCCTGTTACCCGAACTATACTATGAATGCTTGGAGGGCAGGAAACTCTTCCTTTTTCCTTTGCATTTTGCTGGCAGGTAGTTTTACCTATAACAAGAAGTAAAAAAATGTTGAGGGGGAAGTCAAAAATTAATGTATTTGTTACAAGTGAATGTGATATGGCTTCAAGAGTTGCCTCTTTTTTTTTCTTCTCCCAGACAAATCAGCTTGAATGTAACTCTGTCTGCACAAGGAGCAAAAGGCAGACATAGAAAAATGTCCTTGGCCATCAACATGCATTCTATTCCTATTGAAGCAGCCTAAAATCTTATCAGCTTTCTGGGCCCTTAAAACTCACCACTGACTCAGAGGAAACACACATTCAATTTACCATGAGATTGACTGGTTCAATTAATTACAACTCCCTCATCCTGTACTTGATTATTCTTTAAACATTCATATATAGGACTTTAATTTTTCCAGGTGAAATTTTGTCTTGTTAAAAGTAAAAAAGGAAGGAGGTCAGTGTTGGGAAAAGATTTTCTAACATTTATCAACTATCAAGTTGGAGACACTGCTATTTACATTATTTGCATCACTTCATTTGATCTTCATAATGACCCTAAGCATTATTGTTTTCTTTATTCTAAACATGAGGAAAATGAGGCTTGGAGAATATAAATAGCTTGCCCAAGATAAGAGGTAGAAAACCAAGACAGTTTCAGGAGTCTCCAAATCTCATGCCCTTAACCACTGCACTACCTTGCTTAGGTGGGGCAGGGGCATTGCCCAACATGTTCGGAAGCCCTTTGGAAATGAGAGCAAACTAGACGAGATATTGCTCTAGAGCAGTGATACCTAGCTCTAGAAATGAGGAGTTGCTTTTTATAGAAGACTTCAAAGAGACCCAAATGTCCTTTAAGACCAAACAGAAATTTCTTATTTTGAAGACAAAAATAACACACATAAGTTAAAGGACTTGCTGGTACCCCAGAGTTAATCTGGGGACTTGCAAGGACTTCAGAGATGGTCTGGTATGAGAACTTAGACATATTCTTTTAGTCTTTATCCCTACCTCATCTCCCTGCCTCCAACTCAGTCTAGAGCAGAATTTAATCTAAAAATGTTATGACTGGGGAAGAAATAACTATACATTCAGAGCAGAGCTCCAGAGAAATGTCTATAAAATGCATGGACAGAATTCTTAGCATTCTCAGAGACGCCTGCATACTGTAACACTATTAAATAACAGAAAAAAAGTGAACTGTCAAGCCACAAATAAATCTGAATGAAGCAATCTTGAAACTTTGAAATATTCCTAATACCATTATTTTCAAGGTTCCATAGAGTTATTTAATAACTTATATATACTTCTATTCCAGTTGGCCTCTATAAACTAGAACCTTAGGTTTCTAAAACAGTCACTTCATTGGATAGAGACTGTTAATGCAAGATTTCACACACAGAGAGTCTTAACAGTTGATATTTTATTGATAAAATAATTATATTAATAATTTTAAAACATCTTCCCCCAAAGTAGTGAGAATATTGGAACTCAACAGAGTCCCAATTTTTGCGGTTTTTAAAAAATAATATTCACTTTACTAGATGGTAGCATGGACAGAGTTTCCCTTTCTCCTCCAGCCCTTTGCATTCTTTACAGAAAACACTGTTGGTGCATTTTAATATTGAAGGAGCTAAAGGAGGGCTAAGGAACAAGACCCAGTTAACCGCAAGTAATGCATGACAAAAGAGGCTGCTTTCTTCTCTCCTGGCCTTTAAATGGTGAGAATTCAGGAGAGTGGAGACTAACCCACTGTGTGTTGCGGGGCAGGAGAAGCGAGGGTGGGGGGTAGGAATGGGTATGAAAGAAACAAACAAAAATTTCTAAACCCCTTTCTTCAGGTAGAAAATTCCCAACATGTGACCTAGTCTCCAAAGGTGACCTTGAACTCTTTTAGCATTAAAACTGCGAGGGGGAGGAAGACAAAGTTAAAGTTGCTATACAGCAATGTTGTGTTTGCATCTTAGAAACAGTTTAGAAATGAACACAGAAATGCTGTAATCGATGAGGAAGGCGGAATAAGGAAGCACCCGTCCGCAAGGGAGTATTACTAGCACTTCATCTTTGCCAGATTTTCGTCAATACAGACATCACCCCCTTGATCTTCCTGTCCCTCGTCCAGCTTTTCAAGTGACAAAAGTGTTGTGTCCGTAACCTTTATTGCTGGCTCAGCGGCAGGTGCACAACAAGGAAAGTTTTCACCAGATCTCCTGACGCGACAGGTCTCAAGCTGTCACACCCTCGCCAGCCGGCGTCCACCGGATCATTTCCCCAGCTACCGGACTCAACTTAATGAATTCAACTGACTCCAGTCCCAGAGAAGTCCGATTTCCGAGACCCAAGAAACTCTCTCAGTAGTGAATGGCGGGTCTCTAAAAGTATCTGGGAGACTACAGGCAGGAATGCTAAGGCCCTTACCTACCCTCCGCCACCCACCACCCCCCCCCCCCCATAGTCGAAAGGACCAATTTGATAGGTGCATGTCTTCGGTCACTACTGATGCGACATCTGGACGAGAGAGTAGAAGAGAGAATTTTCCACGTGCAAGAACTTGGAGCAAAAGAGATTATAGCAACTGCTACACGCGCTCACCTTCCTTCCCCGCCCCTCAGTATCCAAATCCCCGGCCTGAAGGCGGGAAGCCGAGGGCTGCACGAGCCTAAGGCCGTCAGAGACCCACCACCTGGGACAGACGAACCCAAGCCGAGCCGGGGGTAGGCCGCCTTACCCGAGCCTGGGTGCCCCAAAGCAGCAGCGGCCCAGCAGCCTGGCAGCTGGGCAGCAAGACAGCGGGACTGCCTTTTGGGGCCGGCCACGCCCCGACACCACTCCCCCACCCCGACACCACGCCCCACCCCAACACCACGCCCTCCCAACCGCGGACGCCACGCCCGGCGCCCCACCCTCACTCCGGCCCGTGCTCCGATTCTCGCCTGCAGTCACGCGGTTCCCTCCTGCTCTCACTGGCGTTAGTGGCTGGAACAGGCCGGTCCTCGGGCGTGGAAGTGCTCTGTCCTTCCAGGGCTGAAGAGAGTTGGAGTTGAGGTGAGGAAAATCAAGGTAGGCCAGGTGTCAAGGACCCTCACCCCGACACTGAAAGGGACTGGGAGCCTCAGGACCTTTGATAAAGGAAGGGAGGAAGTTCACCTCCATCCGCATCCTCCCAGCAGGGGAGAGTGAGAGTTCAGGGAGCGAGAAAGGGTGGAGAATTCACCACTGAAGCCAACGTCCTGACCTGCTCTGAGTGTGCCATGTATCACAACTGACCGGGTAGCTTAGAAAAATGGGAGGGACAATTTGCTCTTCTCAGGTTTCTCAGTTATTTTGTTTAATCCTCCACACCCTGTGGGCAACTTAGTCCTGAATTCTAAGACTCCTGGAAGCAGGTGGGGACAGATTTTTTTTTTTAAACATCTTTATTGGAGTATAATTGCTTTACAATTGCTTTACCATGGTGTTAGTTTCTGCTTTATAACAAAGTGAATCAGCTATACATACACATATATCCCCATATCCCCTCCCTCTTGCGTCTCCCTCCCACCCTCCCTATCCCACCCCTCTAGGTGGTCAAAAAGCTGATCTCCCCGTGCTATGCAGCTGTTTCCCACTAGCTATCTTTTTCACATTTGGTAGTATATGTAAGTCCATGCCACTCTCTCACTTTGGGGGACAGATTTTTAACCACTCCCTTTTCACTGATACCTATCTGGCTTCCCAAATACTAAGGATAGTTGGCCAGGCCCAAGTCAGCACAAGTTCTAGGTCTCCTCTGAGGTCAAACTTCACATACCTTGGATCTTCCTGTGTGAAATCCCTCCGAGGAGGACACTCCTCTCATCTTCATCCTCTGAGCTGGGTTAGTTCCTATTCTTGGTTCATCTGAAACCTCACTTACCCCATGCATGTTAGGTGTTCCTGCTGTTCACTCCCAAGATGTGTCATTTCCTCTGTCATAACACTTGTCATGACTTACTGCAATTACTTGTTGCATGGCCTCCCCTGCTTGACTGTAAGGTCTGTGAAGACAGGGACACCAAGCATGTAGTAGATATTGATAAATAATAAATATAGTTGACCAATGACATGCATCTAACAGTCACCTGTTAAGGTGACCACAGGCCCCAGTTCTTTAATGAACTTCCCTCACCTATTCTCAACTTCTGAGTCTTCAGGATTTTATTTCAAAGTTGACATTCCCACCCCCATTGCCATTGCCAAGTATTCATCCGACCTCTTGAGCAGAGCCTTCTCCTTCAGTCTTCATAAAGATGCAGGTATTGAAAGAGCCCTAGACTTGGTTCCTCTTGTTTGAGCTCTGCCACAACTAGCTCAGGCATGTTAAAGGCCCTCAACCATTCTGGGTCTCAGATCAGAGCCTCTGATACTTTTAGGGCACATGAAAATGGGAGGGAAAGGAAAAATTTTTTTAAAAAGAATTTTAGGTTGAAAAAAGTGTTAATAATATATAATATTAATTTAATGGTCTTTATTGCCAGTGCAGTTGACAGTGTTGAACTTTCCAAGCCCTATAATGGTGGAAAACAGTAAGAGTTGAAGAAATCTTCCCACTCCTTCATGTTCCGGAAATAGGAACTAGTTTATTGCAAGGAATCATCCTTCCCCAAATGACTTAAATAAGACTTGCTGATAAGAGGAAGGAACACTCCCAAACTCATTCTATGAAGCCACCATCACCCTGACATGAAAATCAGACAGAGATACTGCAAAAAAAGAAAATTACAGACCAATATCATTAATGAATATAGATGCAAAAATACTCAACAAAATACTAGCAAACAGAATCTAGCAACACATTAAAAGTATCATACACCATGATCAAGTGGGATTTATCCCAGGGATGCAAGGATTTTTCAATATCTGCAAATCAATCAATGTGATACACCATATTAACAAGCTAAAGAATAAACACCATATGATCATCTCAGTAGATGCAGAAAAAGCTTTTGACAAAATTCAACACCCATTTATGATAAAAACTCTCCAGAAAGTGGGCACAGAGGGAACCTACCTCAAAATAATAAAGGCCATGTACGACAAACCTGCAGCAAACATCATTCTCAATGGTGAAAACCTGAAAGCATTTCCTCTAAGATCAGGAACAAGACACTCTCGCTACTATTATTCAACATAGTTTTGGAAGTCCTAGCCACAGCAGAGAAGAAAAAGAAATAAAAGGAATGGGGAAAGAAGATTGGAGGAGAAGAAGTAAAACTGTCACTGTTTGCAGATGACATGATACTATACATAGAGAATCCTAAAGATGCCACCAGAAAACTACTAGAGCTCAACAATGAATTTGGTAAAGTTGCAGGATACAAATTAATGCACAGAAATCTCTTGCATTCCTATGCACTAACAATGAAAGATCTGAAAGAGAAATTAAGGAAACAATACCATTTACCACGGCATCAAAAAGAATAAGATACCTAGGAATAAACCTACCTAAAGGAGGTAAAAGACCTGTACTCAGAAAACTATAAGACACTGATGAAAGAAATCAAAGATGACACAAACAGATGGAGAGATATACCATGTTCTTGGATTGGAAGAATCAATATTGTGAAAATGACTATACTACCCAAAGCAATCTACAGATTCAATACAATCCCTATCAAATTACCAATGGCATTTTTTACAGAACTAGAACAAAAAAATCTTTCTGGGGTTTTATCTTGTTCCTTCATCTGGTACAAAGTCCTCTGCCTTTTCATTTTGTCTCTCTTTCTGTGAATATGGTTTTCCTTCCACAAGCTGCAGAATTGTAGTTCTTGCTTCTGCTGTTTGCCCTCTCAAAGCCTTCCTTTTCTTAAAAGCTAAAATTACGTGAAATTCAAGAGCCAGAAATTTGTGATTTGTGAATTCTGGGCCTGTCACTAGTTACGTGACTACAGACAAATCACACAATTTTCAGAAAGATAATCATTTTTATCAGGGAGGGAAAGTCCTCTGTAAACTGTAAGTGATATGCACGTGTTAGACGTGAGAATTATTAAAATAATTCGGTCCCTGCAGAAGTAAGTACAGATATGAAGCCTCTCTCCTGTCCCCCCCCCCCCGCCCATCCTCCTTTCTCATTCTGGGTTGCTTCTAGATGACCAGGTGACACACCATCCTTCTGCTGGCTAACACTAGAACTGTAGACATAATGCCTAAAGAAAGGTACCTTGTTCTTTAGGGTAGGGTCTCTTCATTTTATTTGTAAGACTGTAAGACCATGATGTTGTATATGAATTTTCACTAACAAAGTGCTCTCCTATACCATTGAGACCATGGGGACCACCTGATCTCGAAAGGCTTGTTAGGGATCCTTGATCTAAGCAGTTCCCAAACTTGAAGATTTCACATGTTAGTAAAATTTCAAAGAAAATGAGAATAAACATAGGGTTGCCAATTTTTATTTTGCCAAGTAATGCCCTTAAAAATGAAACAAATTAAAAAATCTTTCTCAAAGCAAAAATAAAAATGTTTCAAGTTACATTATTATGAAGTTACCCAATACCAAGGATGATAAGCAGATTCTAAAATCTTCCAGAGAAAAAAATAAAGGTCGCTTGCAAGCGAAGGAGAATAATTGTCTTAGACTTTTCTGCGGCAATGCAGGATGTTAGAAAACAGTGTATCAAAGTCTTCAAATTTTTTAGAAGAAATGATTTTCAAATTAGAATTCTATATCCAGCCAAGTTATCAAACAATCATAAGACATTTTCATACATGTAAGAACAAAACGATAAACCTCCCATGCACACTTTTTAGGAAGCTGTGAACAATACCTTCAGGAAAATGAAGACATTGACCAAGAAAGAGAAAAGCATGATACCTAGGAGTAAAAGGAATAGAGGAGTCAACATGAAAAGAACTGAAAGGAAAACTCAGCATGAGACACATGCCCAAAGCCCAGAAAGAGCCAGTCCATACTGGAGTGGGAAATAAAGGGAAATAAAGAGAGAGCCTCTAGAGGAGAAAAAAAGTGAAATAGTTGGATTACTTGATATGGATGAGCATTTAAAAAATAATTGACAGACATTTATTTGTTGGGTCTGCTTGAATTCTAGAGGTCAAAAAAGGGACTATAAATTAAGCAAACACGAAGTAAGTATGACAATTAACATTATTTGAAATGAAAAGAAATAGCATTTACAATGATAACAGCTAACATTTATGTGTGAAAATTGTAAGTTAAATTCCCTTTACTTAAAATTTGCTAGAAGAAGATTATAATGGACATTTGTTCTCCTTTTGGGCTTCCCAGGCTCTTGGAACACTCTATTTGGGGGAAATTCCTCACTCTACCAATTTCTACCTTCCCAAGAGAGAAGGCAAAACTTTCTTGCCCAGCTTACCTTGTGGCCAGGGAGCAGGTATGTGATCTAAGCTCACCAATCAGATGCACCCATAAGAAACATAGATTAACACAGATGTGACAGAGTAGGTGCCTTGCAGAGTTCAGCTGTCTAGGTGGCAGAGACCTCTGCTTCCAGATGCAATGATGGTAGTCACTCTAGTGATAGGATCCAGGGCCCGAAGCAATGGTGATAATTCTGCTGCCTGTGCCCAATAGTGATAGCAGTCACATCTTCACAGAACAATGTTAGTTGTTGTCCTTGGCAGTGCCCACAATATACTTTAATAGATTAATTTTCTGTGAAACTTCTGGAATGGATATCTGTCATTTACAACTAAACCCAACAATGGATAATAAGAATTTAGCATTTACTGTTGACATTTCACATGCATTCTTTCACTAGGTTATAATCCCCTAAACCAAGATGGTGTAATATGAGAACTATGATAGTACCTGGCAATGGCAAAGACTATGTCCTTCTGACCAGTCATTGCGGGGGGGAAGTCTGGGACTTATAATTTTTTTATGCTATTCAACTAAGACCCTAACTATAAAAATTATAGAATTTTTAACATTGTCAAGTGCAACGTGACATTTTAACTAGGAAAATGGAAGTGTATGTGTGTGTGTGTGTGTGTGTTCTTTCCTAAAGTAGCAGTGAGATTGAAGATACTTGGGTGTCTTTTAAAGAAGTTATAAGCTTGTGAAACAAGGAGCTTAAAATAATGATGGCAGATTCTTGATTATAGTGGTGCCATTGAGCAACCCTATAATATATTTTAGGTGAAAAGTAACATTTAGACAGGTTATTTTTCTAGCACTTGATTTCCAGGTCAAATATATTTCTTTTTCCTGTTTTGGAAGTGCCTACATTGAAAGCAAAATGAGAAAAGATAAGTAAATGTATTTTATTTTTTATGATAGCATTCTGGATCTTAAAAAAGGTAGGTATTGAAGCAATTTGAAGTTGTTACTACAACAGTAACCAAACCTAGTTATTTTCCATGCTCTAAAGGCTTCATACAAAACCAGAATAATTACCTGAGACAATGTCATAGAATGAATGACCCAGAGGTACTTTGGTTTTACAGTCTCCTTGTGAACTCTGCTCAACTGTCTGTATAAATGGTTGCAACACTGTGTACTTAATCATCAGCAATTGGAAGCTTCCAGAAGAAAAACTGTCCCACAGATTTTAGCACACTATGACATGAACGGAAGTTTAATTCCCAGAACTTAATTATATTAACATCCCAGAAAGGGTCAAGGAACACAGTAGTCTATAGTTAGTATCCTAGTACTATATATATTATTCTGGGAGAATCAGTTCACAAACAACGACTGAACTCCAATTTATAATAGCAACAATGACTTACATTTGGATGGTACTTCTCCAGTAAACTTTCATACATATTATTTTTTTTTAATTGGGGTATATTTGCTTTACAATGTTGTGTTAGCTTCTGCTGTACAACAAAATGACTCAGCTATATGTATACATATATCCCCTCCCTCTTGGACCTCCCTCCCCCTGCCCCTGCTTTCCACCCATCTAGGTCACCACAGAGCACTGAGCTGAGCTCCCTGCATTATTCAGCAGATTCCCACTAGCTATCTATTTTACACATGGTAGTGTATATATGTCAATCCCAATCTCCCAGTTCACACCACCCCCCCTTCCCCTGCCCCGTGTCCACACGTCTGTTCTCTATATCTGTGTCTCTATTCCTGCCCTGCAGATAGGTTCATCTGTACCATTTTTCTAGATTCCACATAAATGCATTAATATACGATATTTGTTTTTCTCTTTCTGACTTACTTTACTCTGTATGACAGACTCTAGGTCCATCCACGTCTCTACAAATATTTAACTGATACAATAAAGGACAATATAGCAGAAATGAAATGCACAAACAGCAGAGAAAGGACATGACATAGAAATCATTTGCTTTTGACTTTGCATTACTTTTGGCAATTCTGCATGATGTCATTTTGAGGTGAACCCTTGTTATCCTAAGAAGTTGTTTCCTTTGGATTATCTTTTCTGAATTAGTCCCTTTAATTGAACCTAGTTCATTCCATAGATAATATTAACTCCCCTTAGTTTTCAATTTTCCATTCTCAGAAATAATCCAAATTATTTCCTTTTTGCTCATTCTTACCTGTTGATCCATCCTTTCACACTTCCTAGTTCTTCAGTCTACTCTGCTCCCACCGATGCCCTGTTTTGTTCTAAGTTTCTACTCCCATTATTTACCTCCCTGCTTTGTCACAGCCCCCATTTTCTCCCGTTGTTGCACACGTCAAAATTGTGATTATACATCCATTTACTTCTTGTTTCCCCCACTTCACTATTATAAGTTCCATAGCAGTAATTACTCAATTTCTTTCACCACTGTACATTCATTTATTACCATAGTGCTTAGCATATAGGAAGTTCTTAATAAAATGTGTTGAATAATAAAATGAATAACTAAACTTATATTATCAGTTAAACACTTGTAAAAAAAAATTAAGGTTAGATCCTAACTCATATCTTACAAAAGATCCAAATGAATTAAAGATTTACAAGTTTAAAAAAAAAAGAAGGCTAAAAAATTTTCTGAGTTAGATATTAGTAAATGTTTTAAAACCTTGGTGTGGTACAACTTTGGTGTGGCTTTTCTTTGCCCTATTTTTTCCTCCTCCACCTCTTCTGACATTTAATTTTTTTCCTCCTTCTCTTTCTACTCCTCTTCCTTCTTTTTGTTCTGTTGTTAGAATAAAAATATAAAAATCATACAGATCTATTTAAAAAATACAAAAAGACTATTGAGAAAATGAAAGTCCATTAATATTCCATATACCCATTCACTTTTCCCTCCCAGACAAACCAAGATGATCTTTTTGTTCAGTTTTCATTTGAAAAAAGCATTTTGTATGTGTGCCAGAAGCTGGAATTATCTAGGAAAATACTAATGAATTTTATGTGTATAATTTAAAATCACCTACACATCAAATCCATGATAAACAAAGTTAAAAGGCAAATGACAAACATGGAAAAATACTTTCAAATCATGTTGAAACCATTATGATTTTTGATGGATTAAAGATGGCAGCATATTCTTTGTCACTCCTCCATTGAGAAAGAGAGTTTATTTCCCACCCTCTTGCATCTGGGCCGGCTCTGTGATTGCTTAACTAAAAGAAGGTGGCAGAAATAACTGTGCTAGTTTGGGCCTAAGCCTTAAAAAGGCCCGATGAGTTCCACTTGTGGGCTTTGGGGAGTACTGAGCTTCTATGCAAGAAGTCTAACTACTTTTCTGGAAAGAGTATGTGAAGATACCACATGGAGAAGCCATGTGGAAAGCAGAGGCCCTGAGACTTGACATGGAAAGGGAGAGAGGACGAGGCATTTGAGTGTCCCATTCCAGACTTTATAAAGGAGAGGGATCCCAAGCAAAACCAGCTAGAGAATTATCTTGCTGAGCCTAATCAGCCCCAGAGCCACGGGACATAATCAAATGATTGACATTTAACGCAGCAATTAACTAAAATGAAATTAGGTAGCTGTCTTAGTCCATTTGAGCTCCTATAGAAAAGTACTACAGACCGGGTGGATTATAAACAGCAAGCCATGGTCCTGGAGACTGGGAGGTACAAGATCATGGTGCAGCAGATTTGCTGTCAGGTGAGGGCCCACTTCCTCATCCATAAACTGTGCCTTCTAGCTGTAACTTCAAATGGTGGGAAGGGTTAGGGAGCTATGTGGAATCTTTTTTACAAAAACACTAATCCCGTTCGTGAGTGTTCCGCCGTTATGACCTAATCATCTCCCAAAGGCCATCAATTTGTGCATTAGGTTTCAAAGTAGGAATTTTGTGGGGACACAAACATTGTCTATAGCAGCAGCTAAATGTGCTGCTGCAATGAAAAACCTAAAATATGTGACATTGACTTTGGACTGGATTAGGAGCCAAAGCTGGAAGGACCTCAGGGAGGTTGTAAAAGTTTGTTTGATCATAAACTGAATTGTATTCCCAACACAGTGTTCAGAAACTGATATGGATGCTAAATAAATTTCTGATGAATAAACAGATGAGGTTTTATAAACAAGTAAAACAAATACCCCAATTTAAAAATGGGCTAAAAGTAAATGGACATTTCACCTAGAACACAAAAGTCCGGTAGGTGTATAAAAACATGCTTAGTCTCAATAATATTTAAAGAAATGCAAAGTAAAACAGTATCCTGGTTGGGTATTTGTTTTACCTATCAAACTGACCAAAATAAAATAGAAGGATACTAGAAGACATGCACTCTTATATTTGCCAGTGTGAGTGGACATCCGTAAAACGTTTTTGGAGGGCAGTTAGCAATATGCACTAAATGCCTCAAAAACACATATGCCCTTTAACCCAACAATTTAAATTTAGAAAACTTTCCTGAGAGAATAATTGATAATTACACAGAGTTTTAGCCATGACGATTATCTCAATGCAGTATTTTTTATTATAATAAAAATTTGTTTATGATTATCTTACTCGGTGAAGAATTAAGTTGTGTAGCAAAAATGATGTTGCAAAATTGTATTTATGGGCTTGCAAAGATGTTCATATCATTTCATAGTAAAAAAAAGCAGGTAACATGATGTGTTTGGTATGAATATTTTAATTAAAATATTATATAACAAAAATATACTATGATATACACATATATAATCTTAAAATTCTTCATATATATGAAATACGTATCATGGATAGGATATATATGATATATGTTATAATCCATATATCGTGCAGGTACCAGATCATTCAGGGCCTTTAGTTCCTAATAGAAACTTGGTTATTTCCCTCAGAGCAGCACGGAGCCACTGTAAGATTTTAAAGCAGAGTAACAATAAGATCTGATTGTAATGATTGCTGTGTAGAATATTTTCAAGGTGAGCAAGAGAAGTACCTATAGTACAGTGACTATGAACTTTAACCCCAGAGCAAGACAGTCTGGAGTTGAATCCAAGCTACACCACTTAAAAACTATATAACCTCAGACAAGGTATTTAATCTGTCTGGGCTCCAGGTTTACTCTTCTATAAAATGGTGATGATAATAGTACTTACCTCCTGGGAAGGTTATAAGGATTAGATAATGCAGTGTAAAGTGTTCAGAGTAGGACCTAACACAGACTAAACTCTATATGTTATTGTAATTCCCCTTTTAAAAATAAGAAGGCCTGCCAAGGTTAAGTAACTTGCTCGAGGCCACACAACTACAATTTTGTGGTAGTGGTGTAGCTTCAGTTGATGATGAGTGGAATGACCACACATTCCCTGGGTTATGGTATGGAGCACCACATCACCAGTTAATATCACAAAGGGAGAGCAACTCTACTGAAGATGTGATAGTAAATCATGATGGTACTTGCATATGTATACTTGACTCAAAGTACAGTAAAACATGAGTGAAGTTCTATTCGTTTATTGAGATGACTATAAATATTATATATTTTTCATCAGGATAAAAACTAAGGACAAAGACTAAGTCGTCTTATATCCTGGAGGGTTTTACTTAGTCTGTCTGATTAGCTTCTTCCAATGCAATGCCTCTGCTCCCAAAATGGGGGGAGGGTGGATGGATTTTAAATGGGGGAAGGGAACATGGTGATGTGCACCTTCCTCTGGGATTTAAACCTACATCTACCCAGCTACAAAGTTTATGCTTAGTTCATTTTCTTTTTTAAACCCCATATTTGTTTATTTATTTATTTTTGGCTGTGTTGGGTCTTCGTTTCTGTGCGAGGGCTTTCCCTAGTTGCGGCAAGCGGGGGCCACTCTTCATCGCGGTGCGCAGGCCTCTCACTATCGCGGCCTCTCTTGTTGCGGAGCACAGGCTCCAGACACGCAGGCTCTCGGTAGTTGTGGCTCACGGGCCTAGTTGCTCCGCGGCATGTGGGATGTTCCCAGACCAGGGCTCGAACCCGTGTCCCCTGCCTTAGCAGGCAGATTCTCAACCACTGTGCCACCAGGGAAGCCCTATGCTCAGTTCATTGATTTACAGGCTTTCACTTCTATTAAAGTATATTGCTGTGGTAGATTTAGGACTCCCGAGATAACATTAATGAGAAGTTCAAATCTCCTTGGTACTACAGAGTGACATTGCCAGAAATGGTTTATTAACAGGTCTAGCTGTTGACAAACTTGTCAGGTGGAAGAAGCTGGTATAGCCTTACCCTTTGGAATCTTTCAGCCAGTTTATTTTGTTCTGGTTTTCCCTTCAAT
The DNA here is from genome assembly GCF_011762595.2 of Tursiops truncatus. Lineage (NCBI taxonomy): Eukaryota > Metazoa > Chordata > Mammalia > Artiodactyla > Delphinidae > Tursiops > Tursiops truncatus. Next base: position 96,567,314 of record NC_047035.1, read on the forward strand.
TTATCTCCCTGAGAGCACACTTGTTTCTAACTTTCCCTCTGCTAAATCCCATTTCATCAGAGAGGGCATTGTGACCCAATTTATCTCATTAAGCCATGCTGATAGGCTAATGAGGCTGATGAGTTATCCCATTCTGTTGTGCATTCAAATACAACAATCAAGAAACATTTAGGCTCTTATTATTCACTCAACAAATATTCAGTGAATATCTATTATATTTTAGGTGCTGGAGAAAAAGCAAAAAACAGTCTATAAGACCTTAGTGGTATCTTACAGACTAAGATACTTACGTTGTTTCAAGCTGATAGTGTGAAAGTCTAGGAAAAATTTCTATCCAGTCAGCCTGTTGGTTCTAGTGCTTCTTTAGTACTCCCCCTAGTACTTGTGTTTTCTCTCTCTCTCTTTTAACTTTTATTATTTATTCCCCAATGTGTCATAGGAAAGGCCAGAGGTATTGAAGTTTTCTGTATCCCTTAGCAGTGGATGAAGGTATTTTTAGCTGGTGTACTAATTGATCCCTGTGCTTACTACCTTTATCTCTCTTCCCTAGAGAGAAATATTATAATTCCTAAAACTGTATCAAGATCTTCCTAATTTTAGGCTAGTTGATTAGTTCTTTCTTCTCTATTTATTTCCACATAACAAGTAAACCTCACTTAAGTCCTTAATTTGAGTTTCTCAGGGATCTAGTACATATGCAAGAGTCCCAAAATGTCACTGTTTTAAGCCAGATTAAGAATCTTATGATGAAATTTCAGATATCCAAACAGGGCCCAAATAATGAGAAAGATTCACATCAGAAAAGCAATCTAATTGGCTGAACCTCCTAAGACCGCTCCTGGAAACAAAAGTGATGATTGTAAAAAACTAGTCAAGTTAATAAGTCCCTGCTTCTTTTTTAGGATGATAGATGTATGATCAGGCCATTCAAGATGGCTCTTCTCTTGCCCTCTGTACTCGCCTGCTCCGCCAGGCCCTGCTTCACTCAGATGATTATCCAATCCTCTTAATTATAGGGCTTAATTAGTAGCTCCTAACTGATGAGCCCACCTGATGTCAATTGCGCCCTATAAATGGTAGCCTCCTTCTCCCCTGAGTAGCTAAGGCTAATGCCATGTTCTTCCTGCTCGCTCTGAGCTGTACACAGTGGGGTGTTGCTCCAGGACCCTTTGTGTAAGATCTCCTTGTCCAATAAATCATCGATGTCTCTGTTGCTATCTCTGGGCAACTTCAAGACTCGCAGGCCAGTGGGGTGCAGCCCAAAAGAGAACAGTAAAGGACTGGAAAGATCATCAGGCAGTAGTTCTCCCCAGGGGGCAGTACATGCTTGGAGTTGCTCGTGGCATTTACTATCAGGGCCCCAGAATGCTCACAGTGTAGCAGTGTCCTGATAAGCAGCATTCTTTTGCCAAGGGGAAGGAAACACGTGGTGGAATCTTTCCCCCAAAGGTCATATGCCCAGCCAATGCCAGAACTAGAGACAGAATTTGTTTTACCAACCTGGGTCCTTGGACTCTGTTTTTTTAAAGTAAATTTATTTATTTAATTTATTTTTGGCTGCTTTGGGTCTTCGTTGCTGCGTGCCGGCTTTCTCTAGTTGCGGCGAGCGGGGGCTACTCCTGTTGCAGTGTGTGGACTTCTCATTGCGGTGGCTTCTTTTTAGGGGAGCATTGGCTGTAGGCGTGCAGGCTTCAGTAGTTGTGGCACATAGGCTCAGTAGTTGTGACTCGCGGGCTCTAGAGCGCAGGCTCAGTAGTTGTGGCGCACGGGCTTCGTTGCTCTGCGGCATGTGCAATCTTCCCGGACCAGGGCTCGAACCCGTTTCCCCTGCATTGGCAGGCGGATTCTTAACCACTGCAACAACAGGGGAGTCCCTTGGACTCTTTAATCAATAGAAATTGATAGGAGGCCAGATGAGAACTCAGGCAAGGCTTTATTGGGACTCCTGCTGCAGCACAAGGGAGCAAAGACAAGTAGCCGGTGCCCTTGCTCGCTCCAGAGAGGAGCTCCTTGGGTCCTTAAAAGGGGTAACAACAGATAGATAGATAGGTTGGGCAGGAGGCGTGGCTTCGGAGGTCTGCTCAGGCCCTTGGTGGTGCTGTGTGCAGGGATCCCATGCAGGACCCTGCTTTTGCTCCCTGCGTCTCAGAAGTGGCAGTTGGTTTGTGGCCTTTGTGTATCCTGTTGTTCATAACTGCACCAATTACACACGTGTGCAGTTATTTTTAGTCCCTTATAGTTTCTTTGTATTCTGTTGCTCAAGGAATCATTTGTCCAGGTGCACACACTCTGGTGAAGTGTCCCAGGTCCCAGCCTGTCTCACTTGGAACTCCACTGCAGGACGTTTTCCACTGGAACCACTTTTCTGCATAGTTCCTCCTTATACAGCTGAAGGAAAACTGTCTCATTGAAAAGAACTTCTTTAAGGTGTGATTTTTTCATTCTCCTAAGATGTTATTTCTCATACTCTAAATCCTTCTTTGGTGTGGTTTTCAGTGACATTTCAAAATCAGCCTCATTATTCTGCAATTGTAAGGTTTTTTTTCAGGGGGAGAGGTAGTAGTTATATTTTTTATCCCCTCAAAAATATTTTATTAAACTTGATCTTTGTTTTATTTCCCTACTTAATCCGAATAACTTTTGACTATTTTAAAAAACCAAACCTACCTCCAAATGTGCTGTTTTTAAGCATTGAAAGGAAATGTGCTGTTTTTAAGCATTGAAAGGAAATGTGCTGTTTTTAAGCATTGAAAGGAAAGGAGGTGCAGTTCTCATTCAACATATGACATTCCTTGCAAGTGTATCATGTGCCCGGTGTTGTGTTAAGTTCTATGGGTACAGGAGATACAATGTTAAAAGAAAAAACTGATTCCCCCCCCCCCCCCGCCACCCTCAGACACATGAGAAGGTGAGTTCAATATAGTGTTTGTAGTGATATGATAGGATCTATATGAATATCAAGAAAGGGCAGTTGATCCCATTGTGGGTAGTTAGACCTTCTGGGGGGGTTGATATTCCAGTTGAGATTTGAGGGGTAGCAGGTGATAATAAGACAAATGGTAAGGTGGGGTTTGGGGCAAGAAGAATGGGAGACAGAAATCTAGTCAAAGAGAACAGCGTCTGCAGATCTTGGGTTAAACAAGACAGTGTGTCACAACTATGGTAAAGCAAATAGTGTAGTTTGGTGGAAACACAGGTAAGCTTTTCTGTCAGTTGTGAAATGGAAATGGAAGGGAAGAGATAAAGAGGCAAGGATGAGACTGGACGGGGAAGATACTATAAGCCAGGCCAGGAAGTGTGGGAACCACTGAATGGTTTTAAGAAGAGAATTGGTAATTCCAAAAGTAGAAATTTGAATAAATAATCAGCTTCTAAAAATTAGAACTTCATAGAACAACACTCATTAGATGCAGAGAATATGGTCTGACATTCTTATTGAAATTCATCACACCCACTCCCAGTGATGCTGCAAACATGTTTCTGATCCTGGACCAATCTTGGCCCAGAGCCTCTCCTCCCTTCTGTACTCAGTGACAAGCCCCTCTCCCCAATCAATTCTTCTAATTAGTGCTCATCAGTGCTGGGGACAGATGTCATAGTAAAGAATGAGGAGACATTTGTTCAGAGTTCAGGAGGACAGTGACAAAGAGGGGGGATTTATTGCATTACCACACACACAACACAATTAAATATTAATGAAAAATGTCACTTTTCCTGTCATTACCAGGCTTTTGTTTTGCAAAGATAATCCACTGGACCAAATGGTGAAAGATATACAGTGCTACTGCGGAGTGAATGTTGGAGATGTAATTAGCAACGTTTTGGAAACAAAGGTGCTTTCACAAATTGCGAAAGGATAGATGGGCAAAAAATGTCCACTGGAGATACATGCAATAATTAAAGAGGTGTTTTTGAGTGCCTACTGAGGAATGTTTTGTGTGTAACAAAAGTAACACTTTATTGAGGTTTTTCTGTGTTAAATTAAAGCACCAGCCATACTCACATGATTATTTTGGAGAAGCAGTTGTATTTCACATACTGATATATCGGTGAAGACTCACTTTGAGCTTCAGTAAAACAGCAGTGAAACATTCTTCAGAAGATTGACTATGAAAATAAAAAAGTAATAAACAAACAAAATGGTCACGAAGAACCTAGGGTCAGGACGGGAATAATGACGCAGACCTACTAGAGAATGGACTTGAGGACGCAGGGAGGGGGAAGGGTAAGCTGTGACAAAGTGAGAGAGTGGCATGGACATATAAACACTGCCAAATGTAAAATAGATAGCTAGTGGGAAGCAGCCGCATAGCACGGGGAGATCAGCTCGGTGCTTTGTGACCACCTAGAGGTGGGATAGGGAGGGTGGGTGGAAGACGCAAGAGGGAGGGGATATGGGGATATATGTATATGTATAGCTGATTCACTTTGTTATAAAGCAGAAACTAACACACCATTGTAAAGCAATTATACTCCAATAAAGATGTTTTAAAAAATTAAAAAATAAAAAAAAGGAATAAAAGTGGCAGTAGTCAAAGAGTAAACATTTTCTCAAGATAGAACTTTGTACTTATTTAAAATCACATGGAATGGAGACAGGTAGCAAAAGATTAAAGATACTGGAGAAGTGAAAACAAATAGGATTTTTTTTTCTGAGATAACATGAAAGAATGAAAGAAAATAAATTGAGACATGAGAATGTAAAGGTAAATGGGAGAGAAATAGGAAATTATTGCTTATTTGTACCTCCTCTATTTTCTAAAATAATTTGAGCCAGTTTACAAAAAAACAAAAGACAGAGGAATAATAAAGTTAGTAAACAGGAAAAATGAGGACTTAGAAAGAAGCAGCAAATATTGTAACCACGATAGCTAATATCATAGGAGTGATCCAGTGTCAAATTTGGCTCTGAAGTTTTTGGCAGTCGGGGCAAAGGAGAAATATGATATGTTTCTAATTATCTCTTGCTGTGTAACAAACCACCTCAGAACAGTGACTTAGAACATTAACAGTTGTTTATTATTAGCTCATGGTTCTGTGAGTTGCCTGTAGTTCAGCAGGGAAGTTCTGGCTTTTGGTATCTCATGCAGTTGTTTTAGTCAATGGCTAGGGCTTGAATCATCTGAAGACCAGCTCCTTCACTTATCTGGTGCCTGGGCTGAGAAGACTGAAACAGCTGGGCTGGAACACCTGGGGCTCTGCAGGCATCTCTATCTCTACCTGGCCTCTCTAGGAAGGCAGCTTCAGGGTAGTTCCAAAGGTACATGGTTCAAAGAGAGGCAAGTAGAAGCTGTGTTCCTTTTATGACCTAGCCTTGGAAGTCACTCAGCCTCATTTTCTCTGCAATTCTTTAGAAGCATGTCTCTAAGGCTGGTCTATGTTCTGGGGGAGGGGAATTAGACTTCCCTTTTTGAATAGAGGAAATGAAAAATAATCCACAACATGTTTTAAAACTACCACATGATGTAACAGGTTTTTCATTGTCAAAAAGGTAGTAGTGTATCAATTGCTCAAGCTCCCACCTGATGTTGTCAACGTTTTCTTTTAGATGAAGTAATGGGGGAGACCATCAAGCATAAGATTAGAGAAGAACAGAGGGTGAGATTAAGGAGAAAGGTATGTGTTTGAAATATCTCCTTATAGGAGCGTATAGCGGCAGCACAGTAGAGCCTTGCTTCTCAAAGTGTGGTCTAGGACCAGTGGCCTCTGCCACTGAGAGCTTGTTAGAAATGCAGAACTTGGTCTCTACCTCAGACCTACTGAATCAGAATGGTATCTTAACAAGCTCACAGGATTCCTCTGCAGAAAAGCACTGCTGAAAAGGTGGAAATGAATTGTCAGGTAGTGAGGAGGGACAAATTGCTGTGTACACACTTAGAGCAGGCCATGTGTCCTCCTTTATGGGACAATAACAGAATATGAGTGGGATAAGAAAATGACTAAACAGTAAAGTTCATCTGAGGTTGGGAATTCCACACATTCATTGACCAGGATGTCTAGGATGGGTGTTGGGTACTTAGGTAGAATTGAAATGAAAATAAGATCTAAATGGGTTAGGGAGAGGATGGGTGCAGTTGGAAGATGAAGGTTGGAATAAGGCTGGAGAGCTGATATTGCAGAAGTATGAACAGGGTATCCAAATAAACGATAGCTAGAAAGGGAAAATATCAAGTTGGTTTTTCAGAAATAGATAAATATTATTTTGGTACAATGGAATTGTATGGAATGTTACCCAAAGCAAGTAGATTTTTGACTGAGACATTTACTTTGTTTTACAGAAATATCTGCAGTAATGACATTTGCTTTTTTTTTTTTTTTTTTTTATTCTGCACAGCTTATGGGATCTTAGTTCTCCAACCAGGGATTGAACCTGGGCCCTCAGCAGTGAGGGCGTGGAGTCTTAACCACTGGACCGCCAGGGAATTCCCACATTTGCTATTTCAATAAACATCTTATATATAGTTAAGGGCAGACAGCCAACAGATTGGTATCAGATATTAGCAAATTACAACCCATCATCACTGATATTTCATACTGTCTTATATATGTGGTTTGTATTAAGAGTATAGGGCTTAGAGAGAGTTGAGCTCCTTGGAGAAGTGGCTGATACCAATTCTGCGCCAGGAAATGCACAAAATATGTCTGGAATATCTTGTCCTATGTGAAAGACAAGGAAACTATTAAAGATGACGGAATTCATGTTAAATGGACACCAGAGCCAATTTGAAGGGGTTGCACTTGCCAAAGATGAGGTAATATTAGCAGCAAAAAAGAATAATAATGATAATGGATTGAGATACATCAAATATGTTAAAATCCATTAGTTCTTAATGATACTCACATACAAAAACTCTCATTAGTCATCTTTGGAAGATGGTATGAAACCAAAACTTTATGCTGAAAACTGGTAAATGGAGTAAAACAATCAAGCATTTATATTAAATTTTTTTGTACAAATAGTATTTAAGGGTGCCAAGTAGTTAATTTGGGAAAGACTTTTTAAAAGAATTTCAGCGAATAACTGTGGAAGCAATGGTAGAATTAGAATATCACCATTGAACTCCTAATGAAATAATGGATTTAGGCCATGATCATTAACGGCTCTTAAAACCATTAGGTGAATTGCTAATGGGGAGCTTTATAATGGTAGATCAGGCTGACAACAGCAAGCCTACTGCCCAGTCTTAATGTCACAAAAATGAGAAAGAACTAGACATTATGTTTCTCCTAATGGACTTACACAATACTCCTATAAAATAGTCATGCTAGGGCTTCCCTGGTGGCGCAGTGGTTGAGAGTCCGCCTGCCGATTACAGGGGACACGGGTTCGTGCCCCGGTCTGGGAAGATCCCACATGCCGCGGAGCGGCTGGGCCCGTGAGCCATGGCCGCTGAGCCTACGCGTCCGGAGCCTGTGCTCCGCAACGGGAGAGGACACAACGGTGAGAGGCCCGCGTACCGCAAAAAAAAAAATATATATATATATATATATATGGGAGCCAAAAGAATGTGTGAAAAGTCCTCATAGGGAGGCAATCTGCAAATTTTAGAATGTGGGAATCCAATTTCTTCAACAAATAAATTGTGAGGGAAGAAAGACAGTGAGAGAAAAGTTATAGATTAAAAGATATGTAAGAGACTTTGGGTTTCAGTTTGACTTGTAGAGGGCTAGGAAATCATCACTCTAATTCTTACAACAAGAAAAAATGCTGAAAAACGACTCATTAGAGACCTAGGTCAGAAGGCAACTGCTGCTCCAAAATCTGGAGAGAGGGGTGAATAGAGAGAATCTCAGCTGAGATCAGCTTACATGAGCAGAAACAACTGGAGCTTTAAACAGATTAAAAACAATTAATTGGCACCTTTTTTTTTCGATCCATGCCAACATTTTTAATGGCTATATAAAATAACACAAAATATCATTGTGATTTATTACATGCGTGCCAATATTTTACTTAAAGCCAAACCATTCAAGAATCAGAAATCACTTTTTTTTTTCCCACTGTAACAGCTCCTTTACTTTGCAGTGAAAATTGATTTGTGTATTTTTTGCCTCTGAGTCCTTGTGGGATTTTTTTTTTTTAATTTGCCATGGCTAGGACTTCCAAAACTATGTTGAATAAGAGTGGTGAGAGTGGACATCCTTGTCTCATTCCTGATCTTAGAGGAAATGCTTTCAGTTTTTCACCATTGAGAATGATGTTTGCTGTGGGTTTGTCGTATATGGTCTTTATTATGTTGAGGTAGTTTCCCTCTATGCCCACTTTCTGGAGAGTTTTTATCATAAATGGGTGTTGAATTTTGTCAAAAGCTTTTTCTGCATCTATTGAGATGATCATATGGTGTTTATTCTTTAGCTTGTTAATATGGTTTATCACATTGATTGATTTGCATATATTGAAGAATCCTTGCATCCCTTGGATAAATCCCACTTGATCATGGCGTATGATCCTTTTAATGTGTTCTTGGATTCTGTTTGCTAGTATTTTGTTGAGGATTTTTGCATCTATATTCATCAGTGATATTGGTCTGTAATTTTCTTTTTTGTAGTATCTTTGTCTGGTTTTGGTATCAGGGTGATGGTGGCCTCATAGAATGAGTTTGGGAGTGTTCCTTCCTCTGCAATATTTTGGAAGAGTTTGAGAAGGATGGGTGTTAGTTCTTCTCTAATGTTTGATAGAATTCACCTGTGAAGCCATCTGGTCCTGGACTTTGGTTTGTTGGAAGATTTTTAATTACAGTTTCAATTTCATTACTTGTGATTGGTCTGTTCATATTTTCTGTTTCTTCCTGGTTCAGTCTTGGAAGGTTATACCTTTCTAAGAATTTGTCCATTTCTTCCAGGTTGTCCATTTTATTGATGAATTCCTGGAGCCTGAGTGTTGACTAGCTTGAGAGTAAGAAACTACCAGAGTCCTAGGCTTAGAGGTTCCCCATTTGGTGTGTGTGTGGGGGGGTTTCTCCAGAAACCTAAGAGGTTTTCAAGGTATAGATCTGAGAAAAATTCCATTTTGGTCAGGAGAGGGAAAAGTGACCATCTGAAATACCCACAGAATAGACTCCATGACAAAGGCAAGGGAAAATCCTTAATTTAAGCAAGGGAAAATCCTTTATCAGAACCTTATCTGACTCAGGGGCAGGGTGATAAGCCAACTATAGTCCCTGTAGCTTTTCTGTCTCACCTAAAAGGAGAAAAAAAAAGGCTAAGAAACTTTCGTGAAGGTCACACCCAGGGTTGTAGGCCCACTGTAAAATTATAAGCTTACAGTACACTTCCCCCTCCCACACCTTACCACTGCATCAACAGGGCTTCAGTATAATAACAGTGGGTTGCAATTGAGAGGTGCAAGATACGGACTCAATTTTTGAAACCCAAAAACAAGAGAAGGAAAAATAAAAATAAAAACAATGACACTAGAGGAAACCAAAGTCCTTGGCATTGATGGCTACACTACAGCAGACTTTAAACACAGCCCAACTCCTTGCTAGAGCAACATAAAACCTCACACTATAGGCCTGTTTATTTCAGTTCCCATTACTTGATATATTATATCATGTCCTGCTTTCAATAAGAAATTGCAAGGCATGCTTAAAAAACAAGAAAAAGAACAGTCTGAAGACACATAGCAAGCATCAGAACCATGCTCAGATGTGACACAGATTTTAGAATGATCATATAGAGAATTTCAAATAACTATGATTAATTGATTAATTTGTGAAGAGCTCCAGTGGAAAAAGAAGACAACATGAAAGAAAAGATGGGTAATGTAAGTTAGAGATATGGAAACTCTAAGGAAAGATCAAAAGGGAATGTTAGAAATCAAAATCACTGTAACAGAAATGAAGAATACCTTTTATGGGCTCATCAGACTGGACATGGCCAAGGAAAAAAATCAGCGAGCTTGAAGATATATCAGTAAACTTTCCCAAACTGAAATTCAAAGAAAAGGAGAATAATTTAAAAGAAAAAAATCAGAACCATAAGACAGTTGCAAAAGATATAACATATGAATAATTGGAATACTAGAAGGAAAAGAGAGAAAGGAACATAAAATGGTTGAGAATTTTCCAAAATTAATGACAGAAAACAAACCACCACACAACCAGGAAATTTAGAGAACACTAAGCAGGATTAAAAAAATACCCAAAAACCAAAAAACATATGGCATAAAGTCAAAGACAAAGAGAAGTTTTTGAAAGAAGTCAGAGGACAAAACACCTTACCATTAAAGAAACAATAAGAATTACAGTGAAATTCTTGCCAGAAACCATGCAAAAAAGAAGAGAGTAGAGTAAAATATTTAAAATATAGATTGGATAAAAAAACACCAACCTAAAATTCTGTATTCAGCAAATGTCCTTCAAAAGTGAAGGAGAAATACTTTCTCAGAAAAATTAATACTGCAGAAATTTATCACCAGTAGACCTGCCCTGCAGGAGCTGTTAAAGAAATTCTTCAGATGAAAGGCAAAGTATACAGGTCAGAAACTCAGATCTACATAAAGAAAGAGAGTATCAGAGGACTAAATAAAAGTAAAATATTTTATTTTTTTTAGTCTTAATTGATCTAATAGTCAATTGATCAGAGTAGTAATTGTAACAATATTTTGTGATGAAGGCATATGGATAAGTATCAATAAAATGAAAGACAGCAATGTTAGAAGAGAAGAGAGGAAGGAATTGGGAATACTCTTGTAAGATACCTGTACTACCTGTGAAATAAGATAGTGTTATTTGAAAAGTAAACTTAGATTAGTTGTAAGTTATATTGCAAACTCTAGGGCAACAACTAAAAAAGGAGAAAAAGAAATATAATTGATTTGCTAAGAAAGGAGAGAAAATGGAATCATGTAAAATATTCAATTAAAACCAGAGAAGGGGGAAAAAGAAGATTTTTAAAAGGAGCAAACAACAAATGCAATGAAGAGAAAACAGTTAAAAACATGGTATATATTAATTCAACTATATCAATAGTCACTTTAAATGTGAATAACCTATGTACACCAATTAAATGACAGAGATTGTCATGGTAGATAAAAACACAAGACCCAACTATGTTGTCTATAAGAAACTCATATTAAATAAAGATACAGATAGGTTACAAATAAAGGATGTGAAAAGACATACCATGATAACACTAATCAAAGGAAAGATGGAGTATTATGTTGATTTCAGAAAAAGCAGACTTAAGAACAATGAAATTTACCAGGAATTAAGAGGGCGTTACATACTGATAAATCAGTCAATTCTCTAAGGAGATATAACAATACTTAACATGTTTGACTCTAACAACAGAGCATCAAAATATGTAAGGCAAAAACTGATAGAACACCGAGGAAATATAGACAAATCCATAATTATGGTTGAAAACTTCAACATCCCTTTTTTAGTAATTGATAGATCTAACAGGCAGAAAATCAGTAAGGATATAGTTGAACTAAATAGCACCATCAATTAACTGCATGTAATTGACATTATACTATATTTTCCTTTCAATTTTGTTATGTAACTAAAACTACTCTAAAAAAAAAACTACTCTAAAGTCATAAAAAAATAAAATACATTTTAAAAAATAGACAAAAAGGGCTTCCCTGGTGGCGCAGTGGTTGAGAGTCCGCCTACCGATGAAGGGGACGCGGGTTCGTGCCCCGGTCCGGGAAGATCCCACATGCCGCGGAGCGACTGGGCTCGTGAGCCATGGCTGCTGAGCCTGCGCATCCGGAGCCTGTGCTCCGCGATGGGAGAGGCCACAACAGTGAGAGGCCCACGTACTGAAAAAAAAAAAAAAAAAAAAATAGACAAAAGATCTGAATACTTTACCAAAGAAGATATACAGATGGCAAATAAGCATATGAAAAGATGTTCAGCATATGTATCATTAGGGAATTGCAAGTTAAAGGAAAATTGAGATACCATGCACACCTATTAGAATGACTGAAATCCAACACCTTAACAGCATCAAATGTTGATGAGGATATGGAGCAAGGAGAGCTCTCATTCATTGCTGGTGGCAGTGCAAAAATGGCACAGTCACTTTGGAAATAGTTTGGCAGTTTGCTATAAAGCTTAAGAGTCTTACCACAAGATTCAGCAATTTTAATCCTAGGCCCTAGGTTTTTACCTAATTGAGCTGAAAATGTTTTTTCATGCAAAAACCTGCATGTACATGTTTTTAGCAGCTGTATTAATAATCAGCAAAACTGTGGGAATGTAAATTGGTGCAGCCAATATGGAAAACAGTGTGGAGGTTCCTTAAAAAACTAAAAGTAAAGCTACCATATGATCCAACAATCCCACTCTGGATATATATTCGGAAAAGATGAAAACTCTAATTTCAAAAGATTCATGCACGCCAATGTTCATAGAACTATTTACAAATAGCCAAGACGTGGAAACAACCCAAGTGTCCATCCACAGACAATTGGCTTAAGAAGATGGAATATTACTCAGCCATAAAAAAGAATGAAATATTACCATTTGCAGCAGTATGGATGGAGCTAGAGAATAGCATAGTTAAGCAAGTCAGTCAGAGAAAGAAAAACATTATATGATATCACTTATATGTGATATTGACATGACCCAAATAAGCAGAGTTTTTTTTTTTTTTTTAAGTAGCACATGTAAATAAAAGAAAACACCAAGTAAAAATTGTTCCTCTTGGCTGTAACAGTTTCTCAGACTTGTGTTTTGATAATCTTTGAAGATTTTGAGGAATACTGGTCAGGTACGTTATAGGATGCCCCTCTATTCAAAGTTGTCTGATATTTTCATGATGATTAGGCAGGAGTTATGGTTTTTGAGGTGAAATATAACAAAAGTAAAGTGCCATATTCATTACATCGTATCAAAGGTACATACTGTTGGCATGAATTATGAGTGTTGATGCTGACCCTAATCACCTGGCTGAAGTACTGTTTGTAAAGTTACACCTTCTTCCTCCCTTCCATACTGTACTCTTTGGAAGACAGTCACTCTTGCACAGCCCATTTGGGTCATGTGAATTTGGATTTATTTTGACCTCTTTTGTTATTGAGTGTAGGTCACGTGTTTCTGTTTCTTTGCACGTCTACTGAGTTTCTACTGGGTACCTGACATTGTAAATAATGCATAGTAGACACATGGAAGACTGACTTTTAGTCAGGACATTAACTTGGCTGAACTCAAACTCCATTCTCTGTCCCTCTGCAGTCAGTCAGTAGCTGACTTTTCCTTCAGATCTGTAGTTTCCAGCTTTTTTTTTTTTTTTTTCCAACTAGTTCCTCTGTAATCTCCCCTGTGAATATTAGTTTAGTGGTCAGCCAAATTTCAGGGCAATATTGGTTGCATAGGACTCATGCCCTATGTGGCTCTTCTCTTCTGAGCTCTTCTCTGTAGTTTTCTCTTTGCTCTGCAAACCCTGAACACTGGCCTCTTATGCTTCAGAGCACTAAGGCATTGGCCTTCTGCTGGCCAGAGCTGCTGTCCGGATTGGGGTTGTCCTCAGGCAAGAAGCCCCAGATTCCTCAATCTCACCACGTGCAATTCCTGTTTTTCCAGAGTAGATGCCCTTCCAGTTTCTTCCTGCTTTTGGTTGTTCTCCAGTGTCTCCAAAAGGGTTTTCTTCTTAAATAATTCTGTTCAAATTTTAAAACTTTAATCTGTGGGTAGTTTGGCCTCTTCAAGCTATTTTACCATTATCAGCTGAACTCTTTTTGAAGGGTCAGCAAAGTTTGGCCCAGTTTAAAATGAGAACTCTGCCCTATTTCTTGCTCATTTCATTCCATAAATATTCATTTAGTGCTTATGAAGTGCCATGAACTTTTCTAAGTTCTTTGTGAAATGCTAACTCATTCATTCCTTAGAAACAGCCTCTATGGGAACTGCTATTATTACTCCCTTTTGCCAACAGAAAAACTACTGAAGTAAAGAGAGGTTAAGTTACTTGCCAAAGTTCACATAGCCAGCTAATAGGCTAAACGCTGAACCCAGCTTACCATTTAGCCCATTCTTCTTCTACTACCAAAAAGCCAAGGGTTGATGCAGGGATTCTGAATGTCCCTCAAATCACGCCGTAATGCTGCTTTTTATAGTCTATGGGAGTAACTAAAAGAGAAGACTATATAAAGATATCCTGATTAATTTTACACATGGCTTTGGTGTATCATGTTTCTTATCTCTCAGCCCTAGTTTACTCATCTATGAAGTGAAGTGGTATTACATTTAACAGTGTACTCCAGAAAGATCAAAAGACAATAGTGTCATCCACCTGTGTGTTTCCTCTTTGTCTCCATTAGAGGGTGAAGTGATACCAGAGATTCATGGTTAAAAGACCTGAAAAGGAAACTCCAGTGTAAAAAGTTTATTTAAACAAATTTTTATTATGTAATACTATTCATTGTAAAAAAAAAATGTAGGCTATATGGAAAAGCATAAAGAAGAAGAAAAACATCACTGCTGTAAACATTTTTCATTCCTTTTAGCTGCCTAATTTGTGAACCTCCTTCACCGTAGAGGTAGAAATGCTGGTTTCCCTACCTCCCCTCCAGCTGGGGTGTGGGTGCAGGACTGAGGCTTTGCCCCAGACTGGGATCTGAAGACACAGAAAAGCATGTGCAGAAATATTTTGGAGAGATTATACAGAGAAAGGGAAGTCCTGTTGAGTAGGGGAGGCTTGGAGCTAGCAAGATTAGAATATGAGGGGGTGTGACTCAATCTGCCCTCACAGGCTTGTGAGGCTTGGAGATATCCATCTTCCCAACGCTGCTCAGATTTGTCTCCTTCTCCCTCCTCCCCATGCCACTGCTGCCTTCATTTCTCACCCGCACTACTGGGCCAGCTTCTTAACCTGGATCTGGTCTTCTTTCTCCAAGTTCCAATGAGTGCCAGACTGATTTTCTGTGGCACAAATTAGATTATGTCACTCTGCTTAAAAATCTCAATGGCTCCCCATTTTCTCTGGAAAAGTATCCCATCTCCAGTGTTGATTTGGAAGATGTTTTCATGAGCTGAGTTCAGTCATCCTGAACCTTTCATTCAGCCTTCTCAACTTGCGCCTTATGCTCTAGTCACTTTTAACTGTTGGCAATTTCACAAACTAATCATGAATTTTATTTTCGTGCATTTGAATATCTTCCTTATCTTTAGATCCACAATGCCGATTACAATGTGCATATAAAAAGTATTTAATAAATATTCATTGAATAAGTGAATGAACAGTACATGTTCACACGTTCTCTGAGACTGAATCAAGAGAAATAGAGAAAGAAATTGCAAGACTGAAGCATATCCAAGAGGTGATAACGTTCAAGGTTATAATAATACTAATAACAATAGTACTATTATTACTGATACAATGAGTAACAGTAGCTAGCCTGTATTGAGCCCTGACTAGGTATCAGACACTCTTGCCATAAGATACTTTGTAATATCCCTTTAGTCCTCACCACAATGCTATGAGGTAGCTACTACCATAACCATTAAACAGAAAAGAAAGCTGAGGCAAGGGCAGAGTGTAGTTAAGTAACTTGCTTAAATTTATCGGGGCTGCCAAAGGTGGAGGCAAAATTTGAATACATTCAAACTAACACCAGAACCTGCATGTTATACTACTTTGGAGAATACTGCAGGTGGAGAACTTCAGTGACATAAAAGAAAAGGTCATTGGTTTTGAAAAATTTGAGGAATTGTAATGTCAAGGTGTTAAAAGAAATACTAATCTGGATTTTTGTATTACCTGTTAGATGTCTACATTCCCCTACTAGAAAGAAAACACCATAGGAGAAAACAAACTTGTCTGTCTTTCACATGGAATACCAAGTCCCTAGAAAGTGTTTAGCATATGTCAATAGTAGGCGCCCCATAAATATTTATGGAAGGAAATAAGGAAGACAGGAATTACAAAGAATCTGTTGAAATTACAAAAGATCTGTTTTAGGCACTACCGTCATTGTATCAAATATATTTTAAGTTCCTTAAGTATATGTAATATCCTTTCCTTTTCCCATCAGTTAGTTTGTGTATGGTAGGTGTTTAATAAGTAATTATTGACTGATTGAAGAGTGTCAGAAAAATTAATGAAAGACAATGAAATATTTGGAAATGGGCAGATTATCTCTGCCTTTCAACATTTTTGGCAACTTTACAACTCAATTAGTTTTAGAAAATTAATGATAATACAAATGATTTTGTCCATAGACCTGCAAATTGGTTGTGTCTGGTGGAATGTAATTGATTATTGATCCATTGCGTTCCAGCATTCCTTATCTGATTTTATACATGTGTTCTTTGAATTCTTCCTTGAACAGTTTATGAAAACATACTCGTTCCCACATTAATTGGAATACTCTTCAGCCATAAAAAAAGAATGCAATTTTGCCATTTGTAACAACATGGATGCACTTGGAGGGTATTATGCTAAGTGAAATAAGTCAGACAGAGAAAGACAAGTACTGTATGTTAGCACTTATATGTGGAATCTAAAAAGTAGAACAAAGGAATGAATATAACAAAACAGAAACAGACTCACAGATAAAGAAAACAAACTAGTGGTTACCACTGGGGACCGGGAAGAGGGGAGGGGCAAGATAGGGGTAGGGAATTACTACATGTAAAATAAATAAGTTACAAGGATATATGGTACAGCCCAGGGAATACAGCCAATATTTTATAGTAACCATAATGGAGTATAACCTTTAAAATTTGTGAATCACTATGTTGTACACCTGCAACATATGTATTTAGCATTGTACATCAAGTATACCTCAATATTAAAATTTTAAAAAATTGTGTTAAGTAAAATCTTTGATACAGTATCATTTTATACCTATATGAGAATCATGATTATACCCCCTTTTAAAAACTGCCCTTTGACAAGACGAAGTGCATATATTTTTCATTCAGAGCCATGTTGCTTCTTAGAAATGGGCATTGACAGTATGTGTGGTATCTCTAGATCCAATCATTCAATTATGAGGATGCACTATGAACAGTTTGTGTTTGGGGTTAAGCATTGTGTTTTCTTCCCAGTTGAGGCACAACCTCTTTTTAAAATTTTCAACTCTTTCATAACTTTTAAAGAAGTGAGAGTTAGGTAGAAATTTTTACTATCTTGCTGGACGTATTAGGACTGTCTGTCCACCAGGTGTCACCCTGACATCTTAGGATCCAAAGAAAAGAAGAGTTAGTCTTTCTTTTATAAGTAGTTTATTTTTGGTAGTGGATATATAAACTGTTGACATTTTATGTCTTAATATAGGGGCCGAGGCAGGTAGGACTGGAGACAAAACTCAGGACTTTATGTTTGTCCACGTTCCTGCTTAAGGCACTTTTCCTCATAACATTTTGAATTTTCCTCTCTCCTAGGGTTAAGATATTCCTTTTTAAAAAGTACTTTTTAAATTAAAATACAGTCATTCACAAATAAGCCTAAAATATATGATCATATTCTGGATCATGTAAGAGTCCTCATAATTCTAGAGCAGCATCCCTTCAGACATCCATGGTGACAGTCATTGATTGAGACAAAGACTCTCTCCTTGATCAAATTTTAGTCACACTCCTCTAGTCTGACTAGAGGAGTAAACTAGGCCTTGTCCTTGGGGCTTGTCTTTGGCCTATTTAGTCCAGCTATAGCAAGAATCCTGCTAACTCAGTTTAGCAAGAATTCCCCACCCTTGATATCTGATCACCCTAACTTGCCTTCAGCAAGAATCCTGTTAAGTTGTTTTTGCAAGTTCCCTTACACTTGATGTCTCTTGGTTAATTTTCCATCCACTGACCCCCTCACTCTGCTCCTTGGCTATAAATTTCCAGTTGTCTTGGGTATATTTGGAGTTGAGCCCAGTCTCTCTCCCCTGTTGTGATAGTCTTGACAGCTCTTGCAATAGTCCTGAATGATGTCTTCCTTACCGTTCTAACAAGTGTCAGAATAAGACTTTAACACTTTTTTGTTTAACAACTATAGACAGAATTTCACAATCAAATCCCAACACTAGGTCATCTCACAAATAGAACAATAGTTACTTTGCATTTATTAGACTCTGTTCTTATTGACAATATTTACCATTGCCAAAAATTAACCTTTCATTATGCTCCAATTTCCTCTTCTCTTAAGGATTCATCTGTTGTAAGCTTTAACAGGTATGTGTGTATGGATTTATGTGTATCTTGTATAATGAGAAACAGGATTGGCTTCCTCAACAGAGGTTTTCACCACCTTCCAAAATTTGTACTTTGATATTTAATTTTTTTACATGAATTTTGTGGCTTTTCAAGGCAAATGATACCAAAGATAACAAGTAATTCATTTGTTTATTACAGTTCATTCATTAAGAAAAAAGGAGGTAAATATGGATAGAGAAACACAATTTCTATAGCATCTGCTGTATCAGGTAATTCAGATGTGTGATTTAGACGTTGGTTAAATTCTCTTGAGTTTTTTGAGATTTGCTTAAGATTGATAGAAAACTCAATTCAACAAAGAGTCAGAAAGTTTAAGTAACTTGCTGAGAACACAGTGATGGAGCAGGAACTTCAAGTTTGTCTGCCTCCAAAACCAGAGCTATATATATTCACTTTTCTTTCTGAAATATTTGCCAGCTACGTACGGTGGGGCAGGGAACTAAAGTAAAATGACTTCGATTTATTGTGATTTAGCAAAATATCTGAAATGGTGAAAATTTATAAACCTTTATATCAGAGGGAAAACTTGTATTGTTTAGAGCAACGCTTCTTATATTGATATCCATTAATTGAGGTAATTGTTCTTACCAGAGACTATGTAACTTAATTACATATAAAATGATTTAACATTCAAACATGTGCAAAGTAACTATGGAGTCCCTAATTCTCTAATAGAATTGATTACCTCTCTCTTTCAATTGCTATACCAGATTGGGCCACTAGGTGTCAATCTGACACAGAAATTATCTAAAAAGACTCTTAGAAAATAAGTGAGCTAACTTTGTGGAAAGATGGTCTGTTTTGCCTTCTCTCTTTATCCATCTGCCTGGGAAAATATTACAGTTATTTTACTGAAGTAAAATTATTTTACCACCAAGAGAAATGTAATAAATGTCTTTTGATATTTAATGTAGGGTTATTTCTGACAGATTTATTAAAAAAAGATAAATTTTTTTAGAATAACAATAGAAAAAACAACAATACACAAAATGCATATGAGGGAAACTTTACAGCAGTCTTGAAAGACACAGCAATACACATTATCAAATTAAAAGACATCCCTTCTTTTTGGATAGGATGTATCAGTGACATGTAGATGTCAACACATACTTTTAACGCTATCCCAATTGAAATACTGCAAGTATTTCTGGAGCAAGACAAATTAATTCTGAGGTTCATATGAAAAACTAAACCTATAAGAATAAATATGAAAGTCCTGGTTTCATAGTTCATGAAAGTCCTTTCTCTAGTTGTGGGCTTCTCACTGCAGTAGCTTCTCTTGTTGCGGCGCATGGCCTCTAGATGTGCAGGCTTCAGTAGTTGTGGCACATAGGCTCAGTAGTTGTGGCACATAGGCTCAGTAGTTGTGGCACATGGGCTCTAGAGCGCAGGCTCAGTAGTCGTGGCACACGGGCTTAGTTGCTCTGTGGCATGTGGGATCTTCCCGGACCAGGGCTTAAACCTGTGTCCTCTGCATTGGCAGGTGGATTCTTAACCACTGTACCACCAGGGAAGCCCAAGCCTCTTATTTTTAATTTCTATTTGTCCTTAACAGGGTCTACAGTCTGGTTACTTCATGCAGATGTTTATGGTAATTGAGTGGGGTGGGGACGGTGAAGAGAGAGGGAGTACCACTCTCTACTCCCATCTCAGAGCCCTGCCTTTTTCCCCTCTCAGTTTGCCATTTTCTCAAGTTTCTGAATGTTCATCTTGGCACTTGTTGGCCAAGCCATAACCTGAAGTGACAACCCCTCTGCAAGTGAAGAAGATTCTCTTCTTCAGGATCCTGGCGTGCTGAGAGATCTGGAAACAGTTTTCTCAACTTCCTCTTCCTGGGTCTCAGGTTTACAAGCCCTAAATTAACCTCTGGTTAATAAATACCAGGTTAATAAAGGGATAGAATGCCCCTTTCATCATTACCCAAATTAGTTCTCTTTTTATTCTCCCTTTACAAAGTTATTCTGTTATAGGTTTTATTTAAAACTCTTCTGCTATTCAGAGCTCATTTCAGGTATGGGCCAAGAGGAGGTATGGTTCAGGTAGTCACGTTAGTGCACGTGTCTGGAAAGGCTTTCTTTGCTTGCCTCCTGTGATGCCCTTCTCTCCTGCTTTTCCTCCTTCTTCACTGGCTACCACTGCTTGGTCTCCTTACACACTCTTCCTCCTCTGCCTGACTCCTACATGAAGGAGAGCATCTTGATGGAGTTAAAAGTTCTCTCTTTATTCACTGTCACTCCATAGATGGTTTCTTCTAATTCCATGGATTTAATACCATCTGATATTGGTGAATCTAAATTTATATCCTCAGCTCCGATCTCTAGCAGTTCCACATTTTATATCCAATAGCTTCCTTGAAAGCTCAGCTAAACAGCTGATGAGCAACTCACACTTAATATGTAGAAATAGAATTCTTGACGTCGCCCAGTTCTAACCTCTTTCCAGGCTTCTTAATTCAACAAGACCATTGTGCATTCAATTGTCCAATCAAAACACAAAAGAAAATAGAACCCTAGGACTCATCCCATTGACATGTTTCCCATCAAACCCATTAGCAATTTCTGTTGATTTTGCTTCTAAAATATATTTTATATCCAGTTCCTCTCTCAATTCTTATAGTCACCAACCCGGTCCATCTCACCATCTTTGCTCAGGAAAGGATGAGATACTGCCTTTCAACCAGTCCCTTTGCTTTCACTCTTTAACCTCTTCCCCCGTATATCAACCACCATAATCTTTTAAGAATGTGAATCTTATTACTTTGATAATCTCATGATAAACCTTTACGAATTTTCCATTGCACTTAGAATTAAATTAAAAATCTTTATTGGAATGTTCTTCATACTTTTTGTTCAAGTGCCCCTAGATATTTTTAAATGGACAACTAAGAGTAAATTTTGCAGAAAAATTCCTTTCATTTTAAAATATCAGTATTTTAAAATAAAAAGATTACATAATTCTACTGAATATATTCAACTAATTATTAAATGTAACAAGCAAAATATTTTTAAAAATCATCCCTTAGTGAGATGCATAGGACTTTTTTCTCCAATTAGATCATATTTCTGTAGATTAACATTTTTTATAGCTAGAATAAGACAGGGGTCAATGTTCAGCATTAGTTCCATACCTAATGTGCACATTAGGATTTTTTTTTTGCATAGCCAAATTTCAACAGGTTGTTCAGATATGCCTTAATAAGTGTGATGGAGAGAAGAAACCTTTAGAATTATCATGTATGGTTACATTTGTAATTTCATTTCATGATTAAAAGTATTAATTTATCATTATGCGTTTGAAGGAACAAGCATAGTCTATCAACATCTGAGAGGGAGGAATCCATCCTAATTGACCAAAGTTGCTTTTCTACAGTTCAAGACATGTAATTTGGGAGCATTTTATTCTACACCCATAATTAAGTGGATACTAAGAATGCAATTTAATCAACTTTGTAGAAATTAACAGCAAAAAATGAGAAATTATTAGTCATTAAGTACAGTATGTACTTATAAAGGGTATACTATTTATAGGAGAATCTACACTATAGTCCTGTTAATTTAAATCCAATAGATGAATCATGAAAATATATAAAATAGTGGATAAGTGGCTGGGTAACAATTAGCAGGAGGCTTTTCTTCAAGTAAAATAATAAGTATGGCTTTACCATACTCAGTCATCTTTCAGCAACTGTTCATGAGATGTATCTTTTCCAACTCTGAATAAATATTTAACAATTTTTAAAACTTCTATCTTGTTTCCAATATATGTATGTTTTTCTTTATGAAGTAATGTTGATAAGAAGTAAACTTAAAACTTTGATCTTCTCCTTAAGATCATGCAAAGCATGCTGTGGAGACAGAGACTACCTCATGGACAGTACCTGTGCATAGTATCATTTTGGCTGTATTACCAGAACTTACCCAAAATATTGCCCTCCTTAGATCCTTATCCAAACTGGGTATTCTGTAAAATGGAACTTACAGTCACTGATTCTTTGAGTATACCTCATATACAGATTTCAATGTACTCCTTTCTCTACAGATTTCTTTATAAAAGGGCTTCTGGTTATTTTCAGTTGATACCATGACACCTTATTTAATTTTTCTTACTTAAAAGTCAGTATCTCTTTCAGGAAAATTTAACAATTAAAAAGCTGTACTTTTTAAATGATGTATTTTTTCCCAGAAAAATTTAAATAGAATTGGATAGTGATTTTGAAAAGCTAAAGTTGTTTCAACATTTTTTTTTAAATCACATACCATGCCATTGTAGTTTTCTTTTTCTAGTTTAATTCTTTTGAAAATCATGATTCAGATTGCACATGCAGTCGCAGCAGGCTCTCTTTCCAAGATATGGGTCAATCCATCAGGACATATGCAGTTGCCTGTTCTCAGTAAACAGTCTCAGCAAGAAATGGGCAATGGAATTTTATTCATGCAAGGCAGAAATCAATAAAACAGGTTATAATTTTAGGATATACTTTGTATATCACCTTGAATTTGGTATATTGATCCTTTAATACTATTTTATTTTTCTATACAACAAACAGGAAATGTGCAGAATCTTAAGTTTTTTTTTCATAGTAAGAGTAAAGCATGCTTACCATATAAAAACTGAGGAACTGGACAGAGTAAAATGCCATACATTTGGCAGAATGTGTATGGTTTGGAGCACAGATTTAGGGTCTACTTGAGTAGGTTCAAATCTCAGTTGTGCCACCAACTAACTGTATGACCTTGGGAATGTGACTTTACTTGTCTGTGCTTCTGTTTCTTCAGTTGTAAAATGGAGATAATGTTAATAGTGACTATACCATAGAGTTGCTGTGAGATGAAATGAGTCACCCAGATAAACCGTCTGGCTCCAGGAAGTATTCAGTAATAATTAGCTAACCTCATCCAAGGCAACCATTGTTGATGATTTGCTATTATGATTTTATTGCGTGTATTTTTCACATTTGTTATGATTATAATATGTGAATGTGTATATATCCTGCTATTCTTTTAAAATTAATATTTTTATGACTACAGAAGTGTTACATAATCTTTATAGTAAAAAGATACAGATAACATGTTGGCTCAAAATGATGTTCTGATCATGGAAGCCATTTAACATGCTTTTCCTGGAGTGTCTTAGTACACTGGTATACACGGCAGAGGATGGCCCTCCTCATCTGTGAGAATGCACAATGTAACTCTGAAAATTGGATGTTTGTCCCAAGGGAAATTATACCTCCCTCCCCATAATGTGTCTTCAGAGGGGTCCTTATGCCGGCTGCCTCAGTGATAGATATGTGACTTGCAGTCAGTGTCTCTAAGGGGAACAGTCCTATTTACCACCCACCACCAGTTGCTCTCTTGTTTCACCCAGGATAGTATTCTCAAAGACTCTTGGAGCAGGAAAGAAGCTCTGACATTTTGTGGAACAGAAATATCAGGAGGCTACTATCTTAGTCATTGCCGTAACAGAATACTACAGGCTGGGTGGCTTAAGCAACAGAAATTTATTTCTTACAGTTTTGGTGGCTGTGAAATCCAAGATCAAGGTGCTGGCCAGTTCAGCTTCTGGTGAGAGCTCTCTTCCTGGCTGGAAAATGGCCACCTTGCTGTGTCCTCACAAGGTAAAGAGAAGAGGGGGAATGGAGAGAAGGGAAGAGGGAGGAGGGTAAGGGCTGAGGGAGAGGGAGAGAAGGGTAGGGAGAGAGAGGGAAAGAGAAGGGGAGAGGGGGGAGAAGGGAGCGAGATAGAGAAAGAGAGATCTTTCTCTTCTTATAAGACCATATTCCTATTGGATTAGGGCTCCACCCTTATGGTCTCATTTAACCTTAATTATCTCCTAAAGACCATATCTCCAGATATAATTAAACTGAGGTTAAGACATCAACATATGAAGGGCTTCAACATACCACATGCTATTGGGTATACTGGGTGTGTTGTAGGCGCTGTGAGTACACAGGCAACCTAAATAGTTCCTGCTTTCCTAGATTTTAAAGCCAGTATGGGGCTCAGCCAACAAACAAAGAGAATAACATGGTGTCATTAGTAACCCTTACTGAGGAGAAATAATAAGGGTAGGAGGAGAGAGAGCAATTTAGATGAATATATGTGCCATTTAGGATAGAGTGGTTAAGGAAGTATTTTTGGACAAGGTGGGGTATTTGAATAGGGACTTGAATAACTGAGGGAGGGAGTTGTGTACCTATTTAGGGAAAGGACATTCCAGGCAGGGGGTAGAGTGAGTGCAGAGTTCTTGAAGTGGCAGCATGCTTGAAGTATTTGTGGAACAGCAAGCAGACCAAAGTGCATGAGTGGAATAAACTAGGGAAAAAATGGTGGGAAATGTAATTGAAGAGAGAGCCAGACTTCAGGTCATACAAGGCTGTAGGGCATAATATCTTTGGGCTTCCTTTTGTAACAGGGAAGAACCAAATCTGACTACACATTGGATCTGTTTCTTTTACTTTGCTTCCCGTTGCTCTTGTTCACCAAAAGGATACTGTCTATACACAATGGCCTGCCTCAGGGAACCCGGCCCCTCTGCCTGAAATGTTAAACCAAAGTGCCTTTGTTCAGCGAAACATCCTGACCCTCTCCACCTGTGCCTGGCTGCAAGAAGGAAGAAATTAACACATCCCCTCCTCAGGCTGGCCATTCCAGGGAACATTTGCAAATCTTATGGCCATTTTACTTTACTTCCTCACCTCCTCCCCCATCTCTGTTCTATAGAAGAAACTGGCATCCAAACCCCGTAAGATGGACTTTTTGGAAACACTAGTCTACCATCTTCTCGGTCCGCTGGCTTTCTGAATAAGGTCACATTCCTTGCCTCAGCCCCTCGTCTCCGATTTATTGGCCTGTCGTGCGGCGAGCAGAGCAAGGTTGGATTGGTAACAAATTTGGCTTAGCCAGCAAGGAGCCTTGCTGCTCGTGGCTAGCTGGCCCCTCTCAGGAAACATTGGAGCAAGGCCTTAGCAGCTGCCAGGACCACCTGTCCTGAGGATCTTCCCTTCAAAATTCCCTGAAGCGGCACCAGCTACCCCAGCGCTTGGCAGTTGAGGCAAGGAACCGACCAACTTCTGCGAGTCGATGGACTCGATTTTGTAGGGTAAGTCTACTCGATTTGGGAACCGGTTCGGTGGTTTTGGCCTTGGTTTTGTGTATCCTTTTGTGCTGCGAGTCAGCAGACTTTGTAAGTGTGCATATACTGGGAACATATTCCCCTCTCAATTTGGGCTTTTCCTTTACAGGATAAGCCAATTTGTTTGATTGGAGTACCCTGTTGGAGGGGGAATTGTTGTTGGACTCTACCTGATTTGGAACCGTATCGTTGGGAGCTAGTTCACTGGTTTTGTAGGGTAAGTCTACCTGATTCGGGAACCCGTTCGTTGGTTTTGGTCTTGGTCTTGTTTTGGTTTTGTGTGTATCGATGCTAGAATTTGTTTGGGCCTTTTGCGTTGGAATTCGTTTACTCCTTTTTGTGTTTTGGTGTTATCAAACTTATGAAAATGGGAAATACTCCATCTATCCCGAAGGAGAGCCCTTTGGGGCGTATATTAGATAAATGGGCAAAACATAGCCGTGAGCCTTTGACTAAGAAAGACATGATATACTATTTTAATAGGGTGTGGACCCAATACATAGGATCAGAAGAGCGATAGCCCCTGAATGGCTCACTCAGTTATTATATGATCTTGCAGTTAGAAGTGTTTTACAAAAGAGCAGGCTGCACAAGCAGTTGCTTCAACTGCCCCCCTCCCCGTGCCACCATCATATTCACCGCCTCCTGTTTCCCCACCCGTGGGGATCAAATAGAAGTTTCTATGTTTACCCCCAGAGCACAGGAGCCTGGTTTAGTATCACCATCTAAGACCCAACAGGGTACCAAATTTGGACCAGGAGCCACTTCTGCAGCCGGGCAATTTCCCGTGTGCCAACATCCTGTAAGAGGCCAGGGGACTCCCTTAGACTTGAGGCGTCTGATTGTAATTTCCCCACAGGAGCCCTGGGCAGCTTTGACAGTGGGGAGAAGTTGATTGACTTTCTAATAGATACTACTCCCCAAACCTTCCCTATTTATCTTAAGAGTCTTGTTAATATTAAACAAAGGGGAAAAAAAGTCATCCTAGGAAAAACTCACCTGTATCTTTGAGATGAGATGGTCTTCTCAGGAACCCTCATCTCTGCCATCTTTTTAAAATGCAAACTTTGAAAAGAGGGTAAAATAGTTTAGAAATTGACTTGACGAGGATAAATAAAAAAACGAAGTGTCTTTTCTGTAAAAAAAATTCAGTCATCTAGACATGTGAACTTGATTTGTTCCATCTGCCAGAAACCTAATTTTAATGCCACTTCTTTTTATAAACTGATGGGTTTTCCATTGCTGTACCCAACTTAGGGCTGAAATTTTGAAATGAGAACTATGATGTCCCTCTGTTTGTTTGTGTCCTTGTATGTGTCTTTGTCTTTGGATAACATTCCTGAGATTAATTTGTGGATGAGCTCTGTTTAATTGGCCTAAAGAAAAGTAAGCACTTACAAACCAAGCAATTCTAAATACAAGAGAAATAGAGCTAAATGAGTTTCTGGTTCACGTGAACTGGGAAATATTCAGTATTAAATTAATACCTGGTATTAATGTTTGTTTGTTGATCTAATTAATATAGACATGTCTTTAAAGTCATCGATATTAAGTATAATACTTCTATTGTGCCTAGGTTTAATAAGCTAAATAAAATCTTGTTATATCTGTTGCAAATTTGTCAGCAAGGAAAGTAACTTGATGTGAAGAAACTTTTAAGGAAAGAAAATGCAAATGAGATAAGAGCTTTAGGTAAATTTTAAAAATAATTATATTTTAGGAATGTCTATCTAAAATTAGTCTCTCCAGATAATCGACAACTTGAAAGTTAGAATTGTGTTAAAATAAATTAAGTGATGGAAGGTTTTTTGGAAAGTGGACCCTGAGAAAAGAGTTTTGTACATGGTCAGGATTGACTAAGTTTAAAATAAGTTTAGGGCTTCCCTGGTGGCACAGTGGTTGAGAGTCCGCCTGGCCTGCAGATGCAGGGGACCACGGTTCGTGCTCCACATGCCGCGGAGCGGCTGGGCCCTGTGAGCCATGGCCGCTGAGACTGCGCGTCCGGAGCCTGTGCTCCGCAACGGGAGAGGCCACAACAGTGAGAGGCCCGCGTAACAAAAAAACAAACAAACAAAAAAGTTTAATCGAGTAAATGAACTTTAAAAGTAAGCTGGTACAGACTTGAATTTGGCTTTTCTCTCTGTTAGCAAGACAAGGTTTCTTAAGATGTTGAACTGCCTTTGATAACAGATTTTAAGTTTCTTTACCTTTTAAGTGATCTGTATTTGACTTTGAAATCTTTTATTGTTACTTTGGCTAAGTGAATAGCTATTGTTTCACAGTGACCTGTTATGCTATTTAAGTGTTTTAAACCCTTTTGATATATTTTTTTTGACAAAACTTCCCAAATCAAATTATAATGAAGTTCCTTTGACCTCTAGCTAACTTTGGGATGTTCCAAAGGGGCCTAAAACACTCTAAAGTAAGATATTAATTAATTAGGTTCACTTGGTATGTTGAATTACACGAGAAGTGTCATCAAATACATAATTAATCTTCTTAGGTTATATTGTATGGCAAATGATACAGGTTTTCTAGAGAGTATATAGAGTTCCTAAAAATTTGGTATGTTCTGGTAAAATGTTATCAGTCATAATTCTAGTTATTATCTGAAAGTGTTGTATGTCATAGCAGTAACCAAGTTACTTTGTTGATTGTATTGTAATCAGATTTAAACGTGCCTTCTTAAGTCTTTTGTCATTATAGACAGTTATGGTTTCACTCTGATGCCTTTGCAAAAATGCTTCCTCTTCAGGGAGATTTATAGAAAGGACCTTTGGATAAATACAAGTTTCTGGCTTTTAGAAACTTAGTAATGCTGAACTGGGTAAGAAATTGAAAAATTCTAATGGGAAAACTGATGGCTTCATAAAGCTATTAACAAAAAGGATTAGTTACATAGGACTAAGTGAACTGGTGAATACGGTTATAATTTTTATGTTTTTTATCTGAAAAATGACTGGTTTAAATCTGTTTTCCAGGTGTAAGGAAAACCTTCCCCTTAAACTAATTCTGACTTATAGTAATTTGGTAAATTATACCTTTGTAAGCAGAATTGAAACATTTATTTTTTTCTGTCTTCCTGGTTGATCCTGCCAGTAGCATATGCTTGTCTGGAAGATTAGGCCATGCATGTCTAAGTATGCACGGCCAGTACAGTAAAACTGCGGATGGCTCATTAAATCAGACCGATCAGTTAAATAGGTCACTTGTTATTGCAACTGGATTATAACTAGTTATATTAATCATTGTTTTAATTTGTTCTTTGTTTCCAAATTGTTTGTGCTTTGTGTCTCCCTGCTGCATTATGTCTTTGTCAGTGTTACTAGCTACATTACATATATCCCGTCTATTTTATAAGATGTTGTCTCTTATAGTACTTAATGTGTAACCAGGCCTCCAACAAAACTTCTACGGCTAAACATCTTCAGGAAATAGATCACATTTATAACATAAAATAATTGTAATAGTGCGATTCTAGGTATGGGAAGAAGCAACAAGGGAAAATGTCTCCTGGATCATAATTAGATAGAGGAGCCAGAGAATCTTTAATTATCAGTAGGGCCTAATCCAAAAACTAGCACCTAGAGTGGCATATCAAGAATTTTCATCTGATCTGGGATGAGCCTCCCAGCACCGTGGGACAAACGTTGGTCATGAAATGTCTCCCAAATATCGGTCAAATTCCTGACCAAGAGGAGAGGATCTGAGAAATGGAATATTTTCTGCCACATCAGTCATTAGCGATTGCGGCCCTCCAGTGTGAGCCAGTGAGCCCTGAGGAAATTCAGGAGGGAAAAGAATACCTGCCATCTAGCAGCCAGCAGACTGCAGCCACTCCCTGCGGTGAGCCCTGAGGAAACTCAGGATGTGAAAACACAGGATACAGGCCCCAGATAGCTGAGGTCCATATCAAGGGAATGATTTCAGTGAGCCCAGACTCTTGCATCTTCTCATACATAGAAAAGCACTAAATTCCTTAACTTGAGATGCTGTCTCCCGGGCTTGAAGCCCTCAAAATTCCCACCAAATAAATCATAACTCTCAACTTGTAGGTTGTGAATATTTTAAGTCTAGAGGTGTAAAGGAGACACTTTCCAGAGAGGAACAAAAGACACAACATTTGGAACACTGGTGCCAATGATGGACACTCCCAGAAAGATCCATCTGACAAAGCAATTAGAACAGTCATCACCCCTTTTTCCACAAGATTGTGGAATGGACATTGACAGTGGGGAATTGTAACAGGGAAGAACCAAATCTGACTACATGTTGAATCTGTTTCTTTTACTTTGCTTCCCGTTGCTTTTGTTCACTAAAAGGATACTGTCTGTACACAATAGCCTGCCTCAGCAAACCCTGCTCTTCTGCCTGAATGTTAAACCGAAGTGCCTTTTTTCAGGGAAGCATCCTGACCCTGTCCACCTGTGCCTGACTGCAAGAAGGAAGAAATTAACACATCCTCTCCACGAGGCAGGCCATTCCTGCAAACATTTGCAAATCTTATGGCCTTTTTATTTTACTTCCTCACCTCCTCCCCCTCTCTGTTCTAGAAAGAAGCTGGCATCCAAACCCCATAAGCTGGTTTTTTTTTTGGAGACATTAGTCTGATATCTTCAGGGTCTGCCGCCTATCTGAATAAAGTCATATTCCTTGCCTCAGCACCTCGTCTCCGATTTATTGGCCTGTCGTGCAGCGAGCAGAGCGAGCTTCGACTTGGTAACCCTTTCAAGTAGGTAGGAAAAAGCCCTTTGAGGGAGCTTGATGGCTATGCTGGGAGTAGCAGGTAGCAGGCAGATGTGGAGACAGGAGGCACTGTTGGCTCTAGCAGTCACCCATCCAGTCCAGAAGACTCATCTCTGCCTCACTGTTACATGTATCACCCACATTTCTACTTCCTGACGTTTGCTCTGGTCTCTTCCTTGACATTGTACCACTCCCCTCGCTACTTATTTAATCTTTTGTGATCCAGCTCCTGTCATTGACTGATTTCATTCCAGCCTATTTTATACCTGGAAAAACATGGCAGGTGACCTCTCTTCACATCTTTCAAATAATTTAACATTTCTGGATTCTGCCAACTAAATAAGTTATTCTGAGAGTAATTTCCTAAATGTGTATGATTCTACCTTACTAAAGTAACACTCTTTTCTTACCCGGAGATTCTGACTCCATAGCCTCATGTAAATGGAATGCAGAGAGAATTCAGAAAACAACAACAACAACAAAAAACACCTCTAGGCTGCCAGAAAAGGTGCTGCAATTCATGCCCTAAAGTCCTCATGTTTTCCTCTTAGAGGCTCATCTCCACAAATGACCATTAGAAGAGCTACATGATAAACGTCCATGTGTCACTGAATCAAACTTGGGTCCCCTTGCCCATGTGCAGTAAAGCCTATCTACTGACACTGGATTGTGGTGAAGGAAAGTGCAGCGTTTATTGTAAGGCACCAGACAAGGATTCTGAGTGGCTACTGCTCAACAGATCTGAACTTCCTTATGGTTTTCAGGGAAAAGTTTTTAAAGACAGGGTGACGGAGAGTGTTACGGGTATGTGATCAGCTCATGCACACTCTTCTGATTGGTTGGTGGTGAGGTAATCGGCTGTCAACATCATCAATCTTCTGGTTCCAAGCGGTCTGGGTCTACTTGCTTATGGTCAGCATACAGTTAACTTCTTCCATCTGGTGGGGTTTTAGTATCTGCAAAACAGCTCAAAGGATATGACTCAGAATATTATCTGAAGCCCTTGAGGAGGAACTAAAAGTCCTTGACTTTGTTTAATGGCTAAACTATTATTATTTTGTCTTGCTTGACTGTTTTCCTTTGTCTCTGCATTTTCTCACTTGCCTGATTCAATTTATTCTTTGGAACTCAGGGAAGGCTTAGGAGGCTAAAGTTTCTCTACAAACAAGAGGCAGGTGGAGGCCATGAGGAGCTGTGGTGGGGGTGGTCTGTCCCAGGAAGGCTCCTTAGGGTCTTGCTTGGTCACACATGGTGCTCTGTGGCAGGGAGTTTCCCTTCTTTCTTGTTTCTGGGGATCTCAGTTATTTTACCTCTGAGCTTGAAGAAGAATTTGTCTTTCTCCAGTTGATAGGATGGACCACTCAGCTCACTCAATTTGATATAGGGTGAAGTCAGTCCCACAATGTGAAAACCACTTTATCAGTAGGATATATTGAGGACACCTGAAGGAACAGACTGGGGCGTTCTGACGTGAAGGAGCAAGGGTATCTGACTTTTTTTTTTTTTTTTTTTTTTTTGCGGTACGCGGGCCTCTCACTTTTGTGTCCTCTCGCATTGCGGAGCACAGGCTCCGGACGCGCAGGCTCAGCGGCCATGGCTCACGGGCCCAGCCGCTCCGCGGCACGTGGGATCTTCCCGGACCGGGGCACGAACCCGCGTCCCCTGCATCGGCAGGCGGACTCTCAACCACTATGCCACCAGGGAAGCCCCTGACATTTTTTAAAGTTTAGAAGTAAGAGGTCCTGGAATGGCTATAGTTGACAAATTAGAAGGCATTTAAAACTCTTAAGGTTCCTGCTATTTTCCTCCACTTCTCTTTCTTTCCACGGCTACCTTTATCTTTGTCCCTTTTCTATTTCCCTGCCTGGGCAAGGGAGGGCATGCTTTGGGTATCATCCTATTTAATTAATCTATTCTTTAAGAACTAATTAATCTATTCTTGCATTCTGGAAATAATGAAAAAATAGAGAAAATGCTTAGAAGTGTCTTACAAATGCCTGCTAAAGTATTACTCTTTATATTGGTGACTGCATAACATTTATTTAAGTTTAGCATCTATTTTTTAATGTTGCAGCCTTGACACCTGAATTAATCAAGATTAATGAGCTGGCCCTGCAAATAATGAGCAGCGTCTGAAGGACTGGTGTAGGTTCTCAGTGAATGCCAGTTGAATTCAATTTCAATGATAATCTGTCCCATTAAATGAATTGCACGAGTCCTGAAAAGGCAGCTTATATATCTGGCTCATGACTACAATAGCTGTGAGGGGATTGGAAGGTCTTTCGTCGACTCCTTAAAGACAGTAAAATGGACTTACACTCAGATTTCAACAGGTCTCTGGACTCCGACAGATCTAGCGGGAAACCTGCTGCTACCAGTTACCGTTGCGAGAGGCATAATTTCTGTAAGTCGCAATTTTCTTATTTATAAAATGGTAATAATGATTGACACCACCTTAGTCTTTGATAGGAGAGGCCGGTGCCCTGGACACAGTTCCTGGCCCTTTCTGACTATGCTGCTTGGCAAGATGTGAAGAGTTAGGAGGGCCAAGGGGATGTGCCCATCTAGAGCCTGCCGCACTCTGGCTCCACCCCAAAGACTACCTCCAAACACGTAGGACCCCAGAATTTCACATGCATAGGACTCTGAGCCTGTTTTCGGAGCCTGCCTGTGGTGGCCATGGGGACTCTGCTTGAGGGATGGGAGGGGTGTAAACAGAGCTTGTGTGTTCCTGGCCACAAATGTGCATTTCAGGCATCTTGCATAGTGCAGGTGGAGCCTGAGGTAAGAAGAGGGGTGCACCTGGAATGGGTACTCTGGGGATCTGTGGGTATCCTGGGGCAGCCACACTCCTGTGTGAAACTCCAAGGAATGAGAGAACTTGAAATTTGAAGCCGGAATTCCAGGTGGTTATGACATACATTTTTCAAGGTTGGGGGGGATGGAATATATTTTATTTAGCAGATTGTTTGCTTGATTTACTGTTATTTTTAAAGATTATTTGTAATGTGAGATGATTGCAGTTTCACAAGCAGTTGTGAGAAATAATGTAAAAGGATCTCTTGTACATTTTGCCCTGTTTCCCCCAATGGTAACATTTTGCAAAACTGTAGCAATAATATCACTACCAAGATTTTGACATATATACAATCCAAAGATCATACTCTGATTTCCCCAGTTTTACTTGCAATCATTGGTGTTTAATATGTGTGTTTTAAGTTCTATACCATTTTTTTTTTTTTTTGGCTGTGTTGGGTCCTCGTTGCTGCACGCGGGCTTTTTCTAGTTGCGGCCAGTGGGAGCTACTGTTCGTTGCGGTGCGCAGGCTTATTGTGGTGGCTTCTTTTATTGTGGAGCATGGGCTCTAGGCAGGCAGGCTTCAGTAGTTGTGGTCTGTGGGCTCAGTAGTTATGGCTTGCGGGCTGTAGCACGCAGGCTCAGTAGTTGTGGCACACGGGTTAGTTGCTCCGCGGCATGTGGGATCTTTCCAGACCAGGGCTCAAACCCATGTCCCCTGCATTGTAGGTGGATTCTTAACCACTGCACCACCATGGAAGCCCAAGTTCTATACATTTTATCACCTGTGTAAGTTCATGTATTTGCTACCACAGTCAAGACACTAAACAGTTCTAAGACCACAGGGATTCTTTGTGGACTTACTTTTAAATATGTAGATATATAGAACGTACCAGAAAATGAGGGGGAGTAGTATTAAAATTAAATGTTTGGCCTAGACTAAATTTAGAGTAAAATAATACAACTAAATTTAGAGTAAAATAAAGTTTGTTAGTGGTCTTAGGTAGATCTCACTACTTGCCTTCCTATCTATAAGCAGAATGCAGGACACATCTGAAAGGGAAAAAACTCTTCCTGAAACAAAATGCTTGTATTAACCCAGTGATTCCACTGGGAGAGGTTTTCCTCCCACCTGCACTTAGAGATGGTGATTGTGGGAAGGCTGTACTTGAAACTGCTGCCTCTGATTCCTGGGACAGGCTGGTTCTCTGTTCTTTATTGCTCAGTACCCCACATCTATATGTTTGCTCAACACTCTTGCTCTTTATTGCTTAATACTCTGGATCTGTGAATGTAAGAAAGCTGACTGAGGCAACCCTCATATTTTAGTAAAGCTCTTGGACTTCCTAGGAGGCCTGATTTCCAGAGTTTGTAGGAGGGTTGAGGGCCAGCCTGCTATCTTATTAGGAACTTATAAACATCTCAGGCATACACTCTACCCTGAATACAGACTTTTAGGGCAACTAGGCCAACTCATGTTCTACTGGGGCAGTTAACAAGACAGAAAGGACTTTTATTACCTGCTAATGGCAGAAGTTATTACTGAAGCCTGTGAAAAAGGAGAAAGCGTGATGGACGGAGGGGATAAAAGCTAAGACCCTTGTGGAACATAATCAAATAAGAATTGTTGTTAGGTTATAGGCAGGATTCAGGTTCGGAACAGTTCCACCCCTGACCTTCGTGCAGCTTGTCCCAGATGTTCTGGGGTCTACCCTGGAATCCCTTTGATGGTTGGCAGGTGGTTCTGTTCTGCCTACCCCACCCCCTCCCAGATACAGCCTGTTGGCTAGCTGACAGGCTGGCTGACTCTTCAAGCTCTTCTTTTGCAGTCTTTTGGCTTCTAAGTCTCTGCATTTTCAGTAGTTGGTTGACTCCTAGCAGGAGCCAAGACCTAATCTGGGAATGAAGCCAGGACCCAGAGCAGCCAAAGGCAAAAACTGGCTGTGAAAGTAAACCTAGCACTTCCTCAGGGACTCTAGGATGTTAGAAATGTTACGGAGGCAAACCATTTGTTTATTTTAGGGTCCACATCATTGAGACATATAAATATGTTAGACAAATGACTGGAACTCCAAAGTTAAAACAACTGTGAACATATGTTATAGAAGTTGCTAAGAACATCAATTTGGGTAGCAGAATTACATAGGAAAAAGTGGGAAGGAACAGAGAATACTTCTATTTGCAACTTGAATATTAGCAAAGCATATCAAGGGGGAATTTAATTTGTTTCAGTCTTATAAACCTCTTTTGTTGCTTTAATTTTTTAAATACAGAAATATTATTAATAAATAAAATCATTATTTTACCATACAGAGAAAAATCACTATTAACATTTTGGCTTAGTTTCTTTTATTTTACCTATATGTTTACCATAAATTATACTTGCAAGAATTTTAAAGTAGGCTGTGATAATTATAGAAAATATGGAAAAATCAAAAATAGAAAATTAAAATCTATAATTCTACTACCCATAACACTATTGACATTTTGGTGTATATTGTTCTAAAATGTGAGTGTGTGTGTATGTTAAAACGTATGCAATATGTACTTTAAGAAAATTGAATTATAGTGTACAGGCTGTTTTATAATCTGCCTTTTCTACCTAATGATTTATCTTGAGCATTTTCTGTATTCTTACGACTTTTAATGATGAGTATTCTATCACACACATGTGTCATAATTTAACAGTTTTCTTATTTTGGATGCTTAAGTGGTTTCCAATTTGTCATTGTAGAATAGGAGGTGGCAGGAATTCAACATTTCTGTATTTGGTATCAGATGGACTTGCTAAAAATGACCCTTCATTCTGTCTGTCGTTTCCGGCTCCTGCTGTTTCTGGAGACTTGCTGTATCGGCCATCTCCCCTTTTTTCATTAAGGACATGGATCTTATCCTACGATGGTAGAGCTAAGAGTGTGGTTTCATCAAGGCAAGACAAACCCGAATTTAAATATTAAACCTGCCATTTCCCAGCTCTCAAAGGCTGAGTTACCTAATATTTAAAATAGGGTTACTGTAAGGGTTACATGAGACAGTGTATCTAAATTTATGTAGCTATTTAGCTGATAATAGTATTATTATTTATTGGCTCTTCTTTGAGACCTGTTTATTGAGCATTTTAACAGGGCAGACATTGCGATAGGTGCTGAAGATATAAAGATGGGAAAAATAAGCACAGACCTGGCCTTGTGGCTGTTCAGTTCAGCATTATAGAAAATCATCAGCAATCAAGTTTTAAAAAATTCAAAATTGCACCTATACCACGTGCTAGGAAGGAGAGAGCCCTAGTGCAGTGAGCCCTGTCATAGGGGATTTGCTGTAGCCACAGAGGGGGCTCTTGTGTGTTCTGAAAAGAGCCGCAGGAAGATTGGTATCCACCAGAAAACACTACTTGCTCTAAGATACTTTTTTGTCTTCTCTCCCAAATGAAAAGAAACTGTATGAATGTGACTTTGCAATGGTAGACTGCAGACTGGGACCAGCAGGAAATGTCTTTAACTCCTTCCTGCCCACTGGGCATGGCCTTTGATCATCTTGCTTGTTGACGGCATCTGTGTACTTGTAGCCTTTTGCATATGCCTCCAGGATGGACCGTTGTAATGTGCTTCTTTGCTGGGTCACTGTTGTTTCCCACCTTCTCTACTCTGTCACCCCGGCAATCTTCGTATTGCCAGAGCTTAGCAGGGTACCTAGCGTACAGTTGGTTCTCACAACATGCGTGGCATGTTGACTTAAAAGCCAATATGATATATCAGGGCAGAGCAGACAATACCTGCCCAGGACAGGATATAGAGAAGAAGGAAGGAGTTGCTGGTTCCATCATATGTAGGAACCCTAGGACAATTCCACGTGAAAAGGAGTGGAAGGAAAATATCAAGGGGCAGCTGCTAGGAAAGGATTTAGTGAAAAAGAGAGGGAGAGCTTTCCAGACAAGGAGACATGATGTACTACACAGGCAAGAAAGATGAGTGACATGGCCTGCAATGGAAGTATTGAGGTTTGGCTGTACCAGAAGCAGGGAGAGTCTGGGGAAGGGATGTTAGGTGGATAAACAAAGAGATGACACTGCGAAAGTAGTTGGAGCTGGGCTGTGAAATGTCTTCTGTCATTTATATTAGAAACAAATTTTAAAAAAACACAGGCTGGAGAAGAGCAGAGTGCTTAAGAAATACAATTTAAATACTGCTAATGATCTGACAGCAAAGAAAAATAACACAGCAAAACAAATCCTCCTCGATGTGATCAGCATGCTTAAGGATCTTGAACTTCACAAGCCATTCAGGAACCAAAATTTCCTGGGTCTGATATCCTTGCTTCTGACCTTGCAACCACAGAGCTAATATCATCTTCAATTCCTGAAGTTAAAGGGACCTTTAGAACAGAGAAATATAACATCTTATTTTTTAAAATTTTTGGTTAGTTTTCATATTTTTATGTTAAAATATATAAACAATAAGATTTTATACTTTACTCCACAAATAAATTTCTTATTATTAACAAATATCTTCATGCACAAACAGAAAGTTTATTTGTATAAAATTTTAAGTTTATGCAAGAAAGTAAGAAATTTGTTGCCAGAATAAATAGGTGTTTATAATATGCTTCCTTCCATTTGGTTACCTATAGATTACATGTAGGTTTTATGTGAATATATTCCTATGTATAGAACTGTGGTTCCCCCAAACGCACTTCATTACCTCTCTTCCTAATTCCTAGAAACTCACTTAGGGCCTTATATCTAATTCTGGTCTCTTCTCTGAGGAT
The DNA here is from genome assembly GCF_011762595.2 of Tursiops truncatus. NCBI lineage: Eukaryota > Metazoa > Chordata > Mammalia > Artiodactyla > Delphinidae > Tursiops > Tursiops truncatus. The sequence continues at coordinate 96,604,912 of NC_047035.1, forward strand.
TCAGAATCCCAGACCTCAGCCAGAACAGATTACACCAACCAGCGGACAGTCATACAGATTTTGCTACCAGACATTCTGATTTGGTACCAAGCCTGGGAAAAATGGGTGTATGAATCAGAGTCTGAGAAAACAGATGTCTCACTCAAATTAGGATAATTTGAAGAGGGTTTATTTGCAAGGGACTAATTACAAAAGCTTAAAGGAGTAAAGGTTATATCAGAATTTATAAGAGCTGAGTAACACTTTTTATTCCCTGCTTTGCATTTCATTGTCTATTTGGGAAATAAAATGCAGTGTACCTGTTTGCATATATTACTTACTTATATACAATTAAAATGAATCAAGAAGGGGAAAATAAAAGACTAAAGAAAACCTACTGTAGCAGTCAGAGTGTGTTGAAACCAAATCGTGTTTTTTTAATTTAGAATACATTGCCTTACCAGGGAGCACAGGTCTAGAAAAAAGTAGCAAGCACTTTCTCCGTTTACTAGACACCCTCTGGCTGCTGCTGGAACACACTGACGATGTCTTCATTCTCCATTTCTAGCTCTGCAGGGGTGTCTGTTTTATTGATTGGCTGCCCACCAAATCAGGAGCTGATCTGCCTTATTGAAAAGCCCTGTTGTTCACAATATGTTTTCATTAGTCTACTAAGTGGTATAAACATTTTAATTTTAAACTGCACTGCAGTGTCTGCCTTGCCACTTCAAATTAACTTGATCCTTGTTCTCAGTCTTGACTCCACACATGGGCTTTTTATTGGCCAAGGTGAATGCTGGAGTAGTTTTAGCTGCCGTTTTACAAAAGAGGTGGCAGGCAGCACCAAACTAGCACACAGATGGCTTTCAGAGACAGCAGAAGAGGGAGATGACAGTCTCTTCTGAAAGTTAGCATTTTTCTTTTGTATTTACATGTTTAATATAACTGGAATTGGTTTTTATGTATAGTGTGAGGTAGGGAATCCAGATTCACTTTTTTATATGGAGTTTTTCCCCCAGCACCATTTACTGAATAGTTTGCCCTTTCCCCACTGATTTGCAATGCCATCTTTGTTAGCACATTTCTTCATGAGTGTTGGTCAGATTCTGAGTTCTAGATTGTGTTCTATTGGTCTGTTTTATTTTTTTAAAAAATCAATGTATAACATTTAAATCAATGAATTACTACCAGCTCTCTAATTTGGCTTAATAAATCTTGCTATTTTGTTGGGTAATGTTCCCCTTCTTTAATCATCAGTTTTTGGAATATTTTTCTTTTTTTTTTTTTTTTGTTTCTTGCTGTTCTATAAATTTTTTTAAATTAGCTTATTTTCTATGAAAATTTCTTGTTAGGATTTTGATTGGAATTACATAAATTTATAGATCAATTTGGGAAGGATCAATATCTGTAAATATTGCCTTCATGTCTATAAGCAGAATATGTTTACCCATTATTTGTCTTCTTTAATACTTCACTGAAGTTTTATAATTTTTCCATAAAATTATCACACATTATGCCGTTTATTCATTCATTCATTTATTATTTTCTTGGAAGACTTCATACCAGCAAATTTGCAAGCATACTTGTCTCGTTCTTTTTTTTTTTCTTTTTTTTTTTCTGTACACGGACCTCTCACTATTGTGGCCTCTCCCATTGCGGAGCACAGGCTCCGGACGCGCAGGCTCAGCGGCCATGGCTCACGGGCCCAGCCGCTCCGCGGCATGTGGGATCTTCCCGGACCGGGGCACGAACCCGCGTCCCCTGCATCGGCAGGCGGACTCCCAACCACTGCGCCACCAGGGAAGCCCTCGTTCTTGATTGTAAATAATTTTTATTATCATTAGTTATAATGTTTAGTGTAGGTTTTCGTAGGTATGTTTTTATCAGGTGTGAGTAAGTTCTCTGCTAGACTTTATTTTTATGGAGTAGATGTTAGATTTTATTGAATGCTTTAACTTACCTGTTGACATGGTTATATCATTTTCTTCTTCAAACTTCATTGGAAAATTATACCTATTGATTTTATATATTAAACCATTCTAACATCTCTAGGATTTAAATAGTAGTTTATTTCACTTCAGAGTTGTGTTTTTTCCACTACACTTTTACCTCTCTCAATAAAATGAACTCTTGTTCCTTTTAAATGAGTCCTGAGAGCTCCAACCATAGGTTTGCCTGAAAAAATATGCATTTTTACTTATTTAAAACATAATTTGGATGGATTTTCTTATTTCTTACTCATTTTACATCCTCTTTCTCAAGACATTTTTATTAAGCATAAATCTTTCAGCAACCAATAGCCTTTGAAGGAGTCAGTTAAAAAAAAAAAGTTATCTGGGAACCAATATGTGGAAATATAACCTGAATGCAGTTAAAAAAAGTTTAGAGTACACTTGATAAATGTGTACATCCCATGATATGCTCTAGGAATAGAAGGTTTCAGATTTTGGTTTGGGAAAAATTATTTTCTTAATAAAATCTTATGGTCTTGTTTAGTGGAAACAAGCACTAGAAGTTTGTTAGTGGTCTTAGGTGGATCTGCACTACTTGCCAGATAGTAAATAAGTTTGTCGCTGCAGCTGATTAATATTCAGGAAAAAATTTGCACCTCCACATTGCAGGGATGTGTTGCTATGGTGATGTTAATGACATCAAGCTTTGCACAGAGGGTGCTGCTTCTTACCTGTAGACTATGGCATGATCAAGATGGGAAGAATTTCTAGACCATTTGAGGAAGATTTTTATGTATATTAAAGCCAGAGTAAGGGCATAAAGCTGTTCATTAAAATATTGACTCTGTGACTGTCTTAGTACCTCTTTCTAGTTTGATGTACATTGTAATAATCTGATAAGTGAGAACATGAGAATTAAGAACTATATACTTGCATTTGCATAAATTGAAGCTTTAAGTAAAGTGCTTTTCTTTCCTCTGAAAAATGTGGGGTCTCTGATTCCCATTGAGCAGGAGAATCGGAAGCATTGAATAGTGGAAAGAACGTTGACTTTAGAGTGGAAAATAGAAATTAAAGTTCAATCCTGCTTTTTACTATGTGACTGAATTTATTCCCTCTGAATGTTGGTTTATCCTTCATAAGATATGAATAATTTCTGTTGTTGAGACGATAAAAAAAGACTTTCCAGGTTTCATCATAGGTTAGTTTTTTGACAACACATCACCCTGATTTACCTTTGAGGAAACTATTCTCCACTTTCCTTAATCCAGGCTAACAATTTTCTCAAACCTTGGCTGAGATTGTGACTCAGAACTTGTGACCCTCTGGTCATAGAAAATGATCCTGGATGGATTCATGACACAGACCAGGCTGTTGAGAACCCTTCTTGAAACTTCTGTTGAATATATTGAAAGAACTACACTCTCTTTCAGGTATAGGTGCTTAGCTGATAAGATATAAGCCTGAGTTGACCATACTTTGATTACCAGTTGAGGATATTCAGCGTGAAAATGAAGTTGATACATATGAAACTGCTGGGTGGCATTTCAGGGGGCTCTGAGGAGCTCCGGTTCTTTATGTCTCAGTGCAGAAAGAATTCAGCGAGAGGCAAAGTGATATATAAGAAGTAATTTATTACAATAGGATGCTCGTGAGGCTTACAAGAGGGCGGGCGAAAGGGTGCCATGTCCCAAGAACTTAGTAGACTACAGTTTTATAATCAAAAGAAATGTGGGGAGGGGGAAAAGACCACCTTCTTCCTCATTCTTGAGTAGACACCATGCTTCCATCCTTAGTTCCTCCTCTATGTCAGCTGGCGGAGTTTTCTTGTCCCTACATGGTCAAGCTGGGAGTGTCATAGCACTATGGAAAAATTATTTCAGGTCTCAGTACAATGAGGATCTTTCACTTTGAAATGTCACCTTTCCATGCATTATTTTTTATGTGTGCAGAGAGCATGTCCTAGGGGTCACTAACTTACTGAGCTCACTTGGCAGGATGTGGATCTCATGCCACCAATGTTTTATTGTTTGGGGGCATGTCTCATGCTTCTGTTACATGGATTGTTGCTAGGCAAGCCTGCTTTCTTGAGTGATCATTAACTTATGGGCGTCTCCCATACTTTTTTTCTTTACTTACAATCTCCTAGTGGGGTTAACTATTCAATTACCTACTTTGACCCTTTACTCTGTCCCTATCACATAGAGAAACTGATCTGAGAAAGAGACATGGCACGCTTTGACAGCTTGAACTCAGAAACATCTGCTTCATAACTTTTCAAAAATTAAGTGAGCTGATTTATTGCTTAAACCAATTTCAGTTGGGTTTCTATCATTTGAAACTGAAAATAATTCTGAATACCAGAATCATCAGTATACTCATATATACACAGGTTATTTTAAATTAAAACTGGCTAAATAACTAGAATTTTGCTCATAACTAGAATGGTCAAAATTCAGCCATCTCTGACTTTGATGTCACATGCCCTTTAGATGTTTCTCAGCTGAATTTTCTGTTGCCATTTTAATATTTCTATTTCTCAACAATGTATCGAGGTCAGTTATTTGGTAAATGTAATTAACCTTTTAAGGTGGATTCTCTTCTTTTTTGGTTTATTTGCTTGCATTTAATTAATTTTTTACAATAAGTAACAAAACTATGAGACTAGTCATATTGTTCACAGAGGGATCAATGGATGAGAATTGGACCACGGTTAGAAGTTTGAAGGCTATTTGTTATATGTATGTGGAGAAAGAAGAGTCCTTGAAAGAGAATGAAAATGAAGGCAAAGTGTATTGCTTCAGAGTCAAGGGAGTAAGTGAAACATTTCATGAATGTGTTAATGTTCTGCATATTTAAATGCAACACAGGGACTTCCCTGGTGGCGCAGTGGTTAAGAATCTGCCTGCCAGTGCAGGGGACATGGGTTGGATCCCTGGTCCAGGAAGATCCCCCATGCTGTGGAGCAACTAAGCCCATGTGCCACAACTACTGAGCCTGAGCTCTAGAGCCTGCGTGCCACAACTACTGAAGCCCATGGGCCTAGAGACCGTGCTGTGCAAGGAGAGAAGCCATCGCAATGAGAAGCCCATGCACTGCAATGAAGAGTGACCCCCACTCACCGCAACTAGAGAAAGCCTGTGCACAGCAACGAAGACCCAACACAGTCAAAAATAAATAAATAAAATAAATTTATTAAATAAATGCAACACAGAGACCCAATAAATAGGGCCTGTTAACTTTCCCTTGAGATCAGCATTTAGGAGGCTTATAGTAATTAGTGAGAGCAATTCCATGATATTTGTTGAGAGGCTCTATTTCAGTGAAATGATAAATGGGTGGTTATTAAAAAATGAGAGTTGAAAAGTGGAGATAACTCAGTGAAGAATCATGGCTAAAAAGAGAAGAAATATGATGAAAATAGGAGACCATAGAATCAGGGAGAGTTTAAAATCTTTTCAGAATGGAAGGCCCTATGCATATTGATAGTTGAAGAAGAAGAATAAGCCAGTTTAAAGAAGTAATATATAAAAGGGAGGACTTGATAAAGTTAGGCCCCAGCTGAGAGAAAGATAAGTAAATGCCATTGCTATGTAAATGTGGCAGCCTTGAACTGGAAAGATGCCACCTCTGAAATCAGAAGAAGACCAAAATTGTGTCTTAGTGTACACAAGTATGTTGATCAGGAATCAGAAAGCTGGGGGTGGTTACCACTGATAATATAAATTTCCTGAGTGAAGTAGGAGGCAAGGTTGTATATGAGACAAAGACATTTGGCCATGATAAAAGAAACAGCTGGATGTTTGTTAAAGGTGGCAAGACAGATTTTATTCAGGCTACTGCATTATCAGAGAGACTTCAGTGTAAACTGAGCTCATCTTTGCTGAAACAAAAGGTGAAAGGCTTTTAAAATGCCACAGTGTGCTAAAGGAATGTTGTGGGGGGAGGGGGTTGATCTATATGATTAGGCTAGCTCTATTTGCTAACTGGCACCTAAGGAAGTCACACTCCTACCCTGCACTGAGATTGGAAGCCAGGGGCCCTATCTTTCTTGATGATCACGTTTCAAAGGGAGGGTTTCCAGGTCCTTGAGAAAGACATTCCTGGGTTGTAGAAGATCAGTCTCAAAGGTATAGAGAAAAGATTTACAATTGTGAATTTTCTAAAGTAAATTCTCTTAAGAAAAAGGCAATAAGAAGCTCATAGTGAGGTTTTGATTGAAACAATCAGCAAATTCTTTTGGTAGCAGTGAGCTTTCTCAAGCAGGCATTTTAAAGGAGCTGGACTCATTAACCGAGGGACATGGCCTTGAGTTGATAGAAGCCTTTCTAGAATTTAGCCAGGAAGAGAGTGCTTGTCACCACTCTCTTGGTGTTTGACTTTCTCAGGTCACATTGACTTACATGATTCAGGTGTATGAAGGTGACGAAGCAGCAAGACTGATATAAAGACAGGTTTAAGCAATCTCAGAGAAAGCTCTCTAAACTGATCATATAAAAACTGATGACAGGATGTTTAGTTTAGAGCAATATGGAACAGACAAATAGGTTAAAAAGTACTCAACTACACAACTAGAATCATAGAAGAAGGGATTATGGAAGGGGTTAAGAAGGGATTATAGAAGTCACACTTTACCTACAGCCTTCAACAAAGTCTTGTAATACAGAGTTGGTTTTTAATATCAGAGCATGTTATTTCATCATGCATTTAGTGTTTTAATCATTCATGGGATTTATAAAATGCCTACAGTATGCCAAACACTGTTCTGAGGATGAAAAGCTCAATATAAGTAGTTGTAACTATATTAATTGTGTATTTGTATATATTTATGCTTACTATAACTGTCAGTAAACTGTGTGTGATTCAGTCCATGAGGTGGTGAAGTTCTATTAATAAATATTTTTATTTCCCATAACGTCCTGAATTCAAAGAGATCTTTTAGGTCCTGTTAATGAGACATATTTGAACTGTAGCAGATCCAACTGACATTTATTTGCAATCAGCACCATCATTCCTTTACTGGCCAGAATCCTTATACTGAAATGATTTCATCCGATCTTTGCTTTTTGATGACGTTTAGAAGCCATAACTAATGAATTCATGAGATCAGTTGTTTTAGTCTGTTTGGGCTGCTATAACAAAATACCATTGACTCTGTGGCTTATAAACAATAGAAATTTATTTCTCACAGTTCTGGAGGCTGGGGAGTCCAATACCAAAGTGTTGGCTTACTCAGTTTCTGATGATGGCTGGCTTTCTGGTTCATACACAGCCATCTTTTCATCGTGTCCTCACGTGACAGAATAACAAGGAATCTCTCTGGGTTCCTTTTATAAGGGCATTAATCCCATTCATGATGGCTCTTCCCTCAAGACCTAATCACATCTCAAAGGCCCCACCTCCTAACACCACCATCTTGGGGGTTAGGATTTCAGCATATGAAATTTTGAGGGTACAAACATTCAGTCCATAGCATTTAGTGATGCTCTTCATTTGTTTAAATAGAATTAAAATTTTATGGAAGTCTCTTTTTTGGTTTGTTTGCATGTATCTTATTTAATAATTTTTATGATAACGAATCCATGAAATTAGTGGTGTTACAAACTTAGTTTGAATTTCAATAATCTATGAACTTCGTCATATTACTTAATTTACACATTTATGAAAAGAGAGTTTTAGTATTTACCTTGCAGAGTGGCATGGAGATCAAATGAAATTGTGTTTTAGTCTGCCCTCGTAGCCAAAGCCAGGAATATTCATGCATTAATATAGAGATAGTCATTTTCTTTAAGACATTTTTAGGAGTTTTTTTTTTTTTTTTCTGTACACGGACCTCTCACTATTGTGGCCTCTCCCGTTGCGGAGCACAGGCTCCGGACGCGCAGGCTCAGCGGCCATGGCTCACGGGCCCAGCCGCTCTGCGGCATGTGGGATCTTCCTGGACCGGGGCACGAACCCGCATCCCCTGCATCGGCAGGCGGACTCTCAACCACTGCGCCACCAGGGAAGCCCCATAGGTAGTTTTTTTTTTTTTAATAAATTTATTTATTTTATTTTTGGCTGCGTTGGGTCTTCGTTGCTGTGCGCGGGCTTTCCTTGCAGCGAGCGGGGGCTACTCTTGGTTGCGGTACACGAGCTTCTCATTGCGGTGGCCTCTCTTGTTGCAAAGCACGGGCTCTAGGCACGCAGGCTTCAGTAGTTGTGGCATGCAGCCTCAGTAGTTGTGGCTCCTGGGCTCTAGAGCACAGGCTCTGTTGTTGTGGTGCACGGGCTTAGGTGCTCCACGGCGTGTGGGATCTTCCCGGACAAGGTATCAAACCCGTGTCCCCTGCAATGGCAGGCGGATTCTTAACCACTGCACCACCAGGGAAGTCCCCTAGGTAGTTTTAAATAATGACAAATTTTTTAAAAATTGTGTCAGTTGTACAAATGTTTCATACTCTTACATCCTAATTCAATTTATTTTCAGAAATAAAATTTCCAAGAAGGTAGGTCATTTAATAATCCTAAGCTTTTTGAGGAAGAGCCTTTAGTTATATCTTGGTAATGTATAAAATCTAGACTGTGAGGAACAGTCAGATACATCCCGGAATGTCTCAGTACGAGAGCAAGGCTCATTGACTATGAGAACATGAGCTGTCCTCAGAGGAGTCAAGTCTCATGGGGTAGGGCCCAACTATAAAGCTGAGGGTTTAGAATAGTAGTACTAGAAAGACCTAGGTGAGCCATTTCCTAGACTCTAGGGACTTGAGTGCAGTGCTGGGCCACGATGTCAAGGACAAAGAAAATGCATATGAAAGATGTACATGAACCCAAGGTCAAAAAACAACAATTAGCTGTAGAGACTTCATGCTAAAATGTTTAAATTTCTTAATTTTCCATTGACCAAATTCAAGATTGATCCTAGATTTTGGATGGAGCTGGACTTGCAGGTTTTTAACTTTCACCAGTTATCAGTTTGTCTCAAGAACTGTGGAAGATGTCAAAGGCCCCTGGAAAGATTATGGAGCATGAACTAGGCAAGGCATTTCATTGGCTAATTTCTTACATCCTTCCTAAGTAGGAAGGATGTGGCCTTTAGGCATGGAGAAATTCACTTCAAAACAGTGACTATCCAATGATACAAATGCAGAAGATGAAATGGTAAGGTTAAACATGGACAATTGTTGTAGCGTAGACGTATGTTTTCTTTGCCTACTCAGTACGTCTCTCTTTAAAAAAAATTTTTTTTATTGAAGTATGGTTAATTTACAATGTTGTGCCAATCTGCACTATATAGCAAAGTGACTCAGTTATACACATATATACATCCTTTTTCTATGTTCTTTTCCATTATGGTTTATCACAGGATATTCAATATAGTTCCCTGTGCTGTACATTCAGGCCTTGTTTATCCATTCTAAATGTAATAGTTTGCATCTACCAACCCCAAACTCCCAGTCCATCCCTCTCCCTCCCCTCCCCATCCCTTGGTAACCACAAGTCTGTTCTCTGTCTTGATTCTGTTTCTGTTTTGTAGATAGGTTCATTTGTACCATATTTTAGATTCCACATATAAGTGATATCATATGATATTTGTCTTTCTCTTTCTGACTTAACTTCACTTAGTATGATAATCTCTAGTTGCATCCATGTTGCTGCAGATGGCATTCTTTCACTCTTTGTTATGGCTGAGCAGTATTCCATTGTATATATGTACCACATCTTCTTTATCCATTCATCTGTTGATGGACATTTAGGTTGTCTCCATGTTTTGGCTGTTGTGAACAGTGCTGCTGTGAACATAGGGGTGTATGTATCTTTTTGAATTATAGTCTTGTTCGGGTATATTCCTAGGAGTGGGATTGGTGGATCATATGGTAATTCTATTTTTAGTTTTCTGAGGAACCGCCACACTGTTTTCCATAGTGGCTGTACCAACTTACATTCCCACCAACAGTGTAGGAGGTATCCCTTTTCTCCACAGTCTGTCCAGCATTTATTTGTAGACTTTTTAATAATGGCCATTCTGACCGGTGTAAGGTGGTACCTCATAGTAGTTTTGATTTGCATTTCTCTAATAATTAATGATGTTGAGCGTCTTTTCATATGCATACTGGCCATCTGTATGACTTCCTTGGAGAAATGTCTATTAAGGTCTTCTGCCATTTTTCGATTGGGTTTTGTTGTTGTTGAGTTGTATGAGCTGTTTGTATATTTTGGAGATTAAGCCCTTGTCTGTCGCATCGTTTGCAAATATTTTCTCCCATTCCATAGGTTGTCTTTTGGTTTTTTTGTTTGTTTGTTTCTTATGGTTTCCTTTGCTGTGCAAAACTTGTAAGTTGATTAGGTCCAATTTGTTTATTTTTTTTATTTCTATTGTCTTGGGAGACTGGCCTAAGAAAACATTGTCAGTACCTCTCTTAAACACATAATCCATGTGGTTTGAGTGAATCTGAACCCTCAAAGAAAGAGGTAAACACATAACCAAAATTGGGCCAATCAAAACACTCTCTAACCTTAAAGTGATTGGTTGAGGATGGGCACATGACATTTCATCTAAATTCTCATATTAATGGTCATGAAGTTGTTCATAACTTATTACACTTTTAGTATCTGTAGGGTCTCTAGTGATATCCTCTCATTCTATCGCTGACATGGGGTAATTTAAGTTCTCGCTCTCTTTCATTCCTTTTTCTTTTCTTCTTTTTGGCTGCATGCATGTGGGATCTTAGATCCCCAACTAGGGATCAAACCCATGCCCCCTGCAGTGGAAATGCAGAGTCTTAACCACTGGACTGCCAGGGAAGTCCCTCATTTCTTTTTCTTGATCAGTCTATCTAGAGGTTTATATTCATCTTTTGGATTGATTTTCTCTATTATTTTTCTGAGATTTTGTTGTTTTCCTGTAAAGAGTGCTGGAATTTGTTCTGGCAGATAATAAGGTTAACTCATATATCAGTTTGCTCATTTTGAAACTGTTTTTTTTTTTTTTTTTTTTTCCTTGCGGTACGCGGGCCTCTCACCGTTGTGGCCTCTCCCGTTGCAGAGCACAGGCTCCGGACGCGCAGGCTCAGCGGCCATGGCTCACGGGCCCAGCTGCTCCGCGGCATGTGGGATCTTCCCGAACCCGGGCACGAACCCCTGGCCGGGCATCGGCAGACAGACTCTTAACCATTGCGCCACCAGGGAAGCCCTTGAAACTCGTTTTAAAGTCCCTTTAGTGTGAGTACAGATAGAATAGCCTTTACTTTAGCCCCAGTTCTAATATCTGGCCTCTGTGTAGTTTCTAATGAATACACTTTGTGTTCACTGAGGCCATTTACTCTTGCTGTTGCCAACCTGAATAATTCCAGGCCCTATGTGAGCTCTGGGAATTTCTCATCTTACAGCTTTCTGAAATTGTTCTTTCTCTAGAAGTTTTTCCTAGTTTGGCCCCATGGGATTTCCCCACCCATTTGCACGGATTGCTATTCAGCCACAGACTTAGTGACCCCAAAATAAATTTATAGAACACTTTCTGTGCATAGATTTTTCCTCTCAGGTATTCTGCCTTGGGAATTTTAGACGCTTCTGCCTTCCTGAAATCTGAGCTCTTTCTCTAGACTTTTCAGGTCATTCCTTTCTATTCTACTGTCTGGAAGTTACATCAAGGCAGAAAGTATGGGAAATTATAAGGTTTACCTCATTTGTTTTACTTCTTTCTGGCATCACGGTCCTATACTACCTGCAGTCCAATATCTGAAAATAGGTTTTTTTCCATATATTTTTCTAGTTTTCTGGTTGTTTATGACAACCAGAAAGGTTAATTCTGAATCATGATACTCCTTCATGCTTGAAAGTGGTAATCAACTTGCCTGCTTTTTTTTTTTTTTTGGTTGCTTGTAGTGCAATAGACAAAAGAGTTTATATATATATATATATATATATATATATATATATATATGAGTAAATTGCTGAAGAACTCATCGGAACTTTAAAGGACAATCTTAATAACTATTTTTCCCTGCAACCCACTGTTTGCACATACAAAGGAAAAGTAAGAATATCTGATTCAGATGAACACAGATACAAGCACATCCAGGGCTCATGAACCTTGATTTCTGCCTGTATGCTGTGCCTCTAACTGGCTTATCTCTCTAACTCTCTGAGATATGTGTAATTTTTGGTAGGAATTACTTGCCTGAAGTCATCTACAGAGAATTTATTCCCTATCAAGGTCATTTAGCAGGAGATATTTGAATCATAGCGACTCAAGGTTTTATTATTCCAAGTAATTTTGAATTCTAGATGGGGACCTTTAAACTAAGAAACACTTTTGAATTCTAAATGAATTACCTTGATGTTGCTTTTAGAGTCACTGTAATAGGCAGTATTGTTAAGAGCATTTGAACTAATTTGCATTAAAAAATGAGTTATTTCTATTTTACTCCCTTGAGGGGCAAAGAAGAAATAGCATAGGGGAAAGAGCATAGAAGAGGAAAAACGGAAGCTAGAGTGAAGGGAAACTAGTACGGTAGGAGGCAAGAGCCACAATTATACATTTTTTAAAGTTGGGAATTCGTAATAAGGAGGAGAAGGAAGGGGGAGACAAGAAGACTAAGGAAGGAGAAGGTATTTGAGAAAAGAGACTGCCTAATAATAAAATGTTGTTTGTCTTTCTGTGATGTAAATATTTCTAATACCTCACATCTTTAGTAGAATTTGCTAGACACACAAAAAGCTGAATGAATGAATTCTGTAGAATTTTGTAGAAATTAAAGACCATTTATTTCGTAGAAATTTTGTAGAAATTAAGGAAGCCTATTGGTTTCTACATTTGGATTGGCACCAGGCAGAACAAAAATAACATGCATGAAATGGAGATGCTTCTCTAAACTGAGTTAGTATTAGGAAAAGAAGCTTGGAGTCAGATTTGTGACCATAAACTCCTGGGAATTTTCATAAATCTGAGAGAAGACATTTACACATTTTTTAAGTTTCATGGAAGGGAGATCTAGCAAAACACTTTTGTAGGTCTTTTGAGCAGAAGGACCTGTGACCTCTGTGTTAACCTTAGGCTCTGTGCTGCCTAACACCAGTAAGACTCCAAGAGTCACTGAGCATCTGTTATTAATCTACTGCTGCTGGCAGTGGCAGTCTGCTGGGGGAAAATTATGCAGAGAAAAGATTATATTTCTTCCTCGTATTTTGGCAGAGGATTAGGGGGAAAATTATGTGAAAAATGAAAGGATTTAATATAAATGTCATATGATAAACTAGCTTTTTTTGGGTGACACTTGCATTATCAGACTGAAAGTATGGTGGTGAGCTGGTGTGAAAGTTTTCTTCAATACTGCTTAAAATAATAAATGCAAAGTTATTTTTAAAGAAACTTAGTCACCCAGAATTTATTTCATTCCCAAAGGCAGTTCATAAATTAAGATTTATACTTAACATGCTGTTTTCTTAATTTGGAACATGTTAGTATAAGAAAATGACACATATAATTTTAGGGCTTCTAATTTAGCTCTTGCAGAAATGGTATTTTTATGCTCATATGAACGTTATGTCATATTTTAATTTTTTAATTTTTGATATGTACATCTAATATTGGTGGTTAGATGGAAATAAGAGTGGGCAATATATTATCTAGTATTCTATCAATTGGAACTCTGTTTTATAGCATATTTACACACAGTGAGAAGTGAAGATAACAATGTAAAACACTGTAAGACTTTGGTATGCATTTTTTTTTTTTTTTTCCTCCGGTATGCGGGCCTCTCACTGTTGTGGCCTCTCCCATTGCGGAGCACAGGCTCCGGACACACAGGCTCAGTGGCCATGGCTCACGGGCCCAGCCGCTCCGCGGCATGTGGGATCTTCCCGGACAGGGACACGAACCCATGTCCCCTGCATCGGCAGGCAGACTCTCAACCACTGTGCCACCAGGGAAGCCCTGGTATGCATTTTGAATTATTTTCTTAGGAGTATTATAAGTTCAATTATGCTTGATTTTATTTTAGCATTGTGACATGACATGAAAATTTATCATTTTCAATGATAAAAATAAGTCACAGTTGTGTATCGTACATTATCTTATTTTTTTTTCTCATAATGAGATTTGGAATCAGGCTCAGAAGAATAATGCTTATCTGTGGCCTAATGGCTAACATACTGCCTCTTAAATTTTACAAATGTGAGTATACATAGAGTTCATATTAATGATTTATTTTAATCTTCAAAAGAATTGATACGGTGGTTGGAATAAGTACCCAGCAGGATTCAGTCACAGTTGCATGATTTAAATTATAATTTTATGCCATAGGTACATTTTATTTGAGATTCAAATATTAAGTTCTTATGCATTTAGAAATATATGTGGGACTTCCCTGGTGGCACAGTGGTTAAGAATCCGCCTGCCAATGCAGGGGACATGGATTCCAGCCCTGGCCTGGGAAGATCCCACATGCCATGGAGCAACTAAGCCCGTGTGCCACAACTACTGAGCCCATGTGCCACAACTACTGAAGCCCGTGCACCTAGAGCCCATGCTCTGCAACAAGAGAAGCCATGACAATGAGAAGCCCACGCACCGCAACGAAGAATAACCCCCGCTCACCACAACTAGAGAAAGCCCGTGCACACGCAACGAAGACCCAATACAGCCAAAAATAAAAACAAATTAATAAGTTTCTATATAAAAAAAGAAATATATGTGGGTAATGATGTTTAATAGTTTCTCTGCTAAATTTAAGTACTGAAAATTATTAAGTTTAATTTTTGTCCTCACCTAAGTGCTGTAAATGAGCATGTACTACTCACAGAACAATAAAGCCAGTTACCACGCATTCATCAAAGCAGTTAATGAACACAGTAAAACAAAATGGAATGAAAAAGAACCCTATGTAGTATTTATAATATTCTTATGTTTTTTGAAAATCTGAATATTTGAAAATTAATAAAGCTTTGTGACATGTAGGAAATAATTTGTACAGTTATTGATTGCACTTACCAGATGAATTGATTCTTTTCAAACTTCTTTTTTAGTCTAAACATATCACCCTGACTGCCTCACAAAATCAAACTGCAAACACAAATTGATGTTCTGAGCCAGGTATTTCCCGATTTTTAAATTTCACAGACTGGTGAAATTAAAAGGAAAACAAATGAAGAGGCTGGCCCAGGTTTGTTAGTACTCCCTGTTGCCAGTGAGAGCATTAGACAGAACAAAGCAAAATTTGCAATTATCATTATTTTATAAAAGGATACATAAATACCCCACACCCCCCCACAAAAAAAAGGAAGGTTATAATCTCATATACTTGAGAAAAACAGTTTATAAAACAAATTATCTTCCTCAGTCTCATTGATTTTTAATTTTTCATGCTTCCAATCTCAGAAAACTTCTAAATGGGCATCCCGGGAATACAATTCTTGGCTGTTACCCAGACCCTGTTTTTATCTCCCTGGCCAGAGTCTTGGCATCATACTTCATTTCTGATAGCTGTTTGTGATGTCTTTCTATTGCAAAATGCTTCTGATTCCCCTCCTGGATTTGGTGACCTAGGTTTTTGGGTTATACACATGCCCTTGGCTTTATCATTCTCTGATATTTAGGGCAAGAAATCCCTGTGCTACCCTCTTGCCCCTTGAAATCCCCACCCTAGTTGTGATAGCCTCAACTTTAATTAAAAATTCAGACATGTTTTTCCCCACCTGAACCAAATTTCAGTTCTGCTAGTTATATCAGCACTGTGCATATTCTCTGCCTGAATATTAATGCTTTCTTGTTGCCCATGACATTTAAAAATATACATATTTTGTTCAATTGTATGAAATACTTCACTAGTTGTCTTAAGTTTTGGAAATTTGTGGGACTTTTTTCATTACTTAAAAAATAATTCACTGAGGTGAGCCTCACGTTATAATGATTCACAAAGTTTCAAAATTAAAGGAGGATATTTTGAGGATCCTCTAGCACGTAGCTTAGAGTTAAAGGGAGCCTTAGAGGCCATTGTTCCACTATTCTACTCATACTGCATAGTGATAACATCTGAATTAAATGGCCAGCCAACCTCTATTTGGATACTTCTAATGATGAGGAGGTCATTGCCACGTAAGACTGGGCATCATATTGGAAATTTCTCTAGAATGACCTAAAGCATCATTGGAAATTTCTCTAGAATGACCTGAAGTCTGTAAGTCTGTATCTTTTTCTCATAATAGCCCTTTGATGATTTCAAGGTAGCTGTTAAATCCTCCAGGAGTCTTTGCTTCTCTAGATCAAATATTCCTAGTCCCTTCAACCATTTATTTTTCATATGACATTTTTCAGATCTTTAATCTTTCAGACTTAATCTTCCTATATATGTCGACTGTTTTGACAACGTTCCAATTCTCCTTGACTCCGAAAGCTGGACAAAGTATTTCTGGAAAAACAGTCTTACAAAACATAGAATGGTAGACTATTTCTTTTGTATCATCTGGACAAAGTACTCCTAATAATAGGATATAAGACTGGATTCGATTCTTTAAGGTGTTCACATGAGGTTTTTTTTTTTTTTACCAACTAAGATCCCTAGATTTAATCTTTGCTGCTGAAATAGGTTCTTTCTAACCCGTTCTTATACATTTGAATTTCTGAACCAAAATGTGGGGCTTTAGATTTATCTTTGTTAAAATTGACCTTGACAATATATTTAGCATTCACTGTAAGATGGAGATGCTTCACATTATAGAATGAGAATATTTTGAATTTTAATTTTATAATTTATAATATTATATATTTCTCTCCATTTCCTATTATTTACACATTCAGCTCAGTTTTTCAAATCTCTGTCAATGATAAACATTAACATGAATCTGTTCAAGGACTCTATGTTTTAGACCTCCCACCAAGTTTACGCTGTCATTAATTCATATTATTTGGGTAGTTGTCTAAAAGTCATGAATCCAATTAAGTATATTTTATTATTCAGACCATACTTTTATACAAGGGTATAATTGGAGACTTTATTGCTTGTAGTCTAAAAGATAATGGTGTCCGAATAGCCATCTCAAATGACCCAATTCAATATTTTTTGCATATGTTATTTTTGTTTTCTATAAGTTCATTGGACTTTTTTTCTGTTATAATTAAAATATAATGTCTTCATCAAATGTGTTTTTATTCTGGGTTCTCTAGAAAGCAGAGCCTGAAGCAACAAAATGTTGCTGCCTAATGAGGTGGAAACGTGTGTGGTAAGATAGAGGAAGAAAGAGAAGAGGGGCAAAGAAAGACATGAAACACAGTGAGCTGGAAACAGACTCAGAAGGTTGCTCAATGGGCATGTTTACTTGGCATTCAGCACTTCCCAGAGGATTGTAAAAGGGAATCACACCTCAGAGTAGTCTGTGGAAGAGAGTTAAAAGGGAGAGCCTAGCTCTGTGCTCTCCTGCTTTGCATTTGTTCAGGTTCACCCACACTAACTCCCCATATTCCCTCCAGTTCAGCTATCTTGTCCCTCAGCTGACATATCTGCACTAGCAGGTACATGATTAGGTGGCATCAAATCTCAAACTTGGAATTAAACCAGGTGTATTAGCTCAGGGTGCCATAACAAAATACCGTAGACTGGCTTAAAGAACAGAAATTTATTTCCACAGTTCTGGAGGTTGGGAAGTCCAAGGTCAGGGTGCCAGCATGGTTGTCTTCTGGTGAGAGCTCTCTTTTTGGATTGCAGACAGCTGCCTTCTTGCTGTGTCTTCACCTGGCAGAGAGAGAGAGAGAGAGAGAGATGGAGACAGACAGAGAGAGAGAGAGAGAGAGAGAGAGAGAGCTCTCTGGTGTCTCTTCTGTTAAGGGCAATAATCCCATCATGAGGGCCACCTTCATGACCTCATCTGTACCTAATTACCTCTCAAAAGCCCCATCTCCAGTTATCCTCACTTTGGGGCTTAAGGCTTCAGCATATGAATTTTGGGGAACACAATTCAATTTAAGCATCCACACCTGCCCACCACCCAAGTTCATGTTCTTCTCTCATGCAAACACATTCATTCCATCCCAGTGTCCCCCAAACTTTTAACTTGTTCTAGCATCAGCTCTAAATTTAGTCTAAAGTCCAGAGTCTCATCTAAATATCATCTAAATCAGATATGGGTGAGAATCAATATACAGTACATCCTGAGGCAAAATTCTTCTCCAACTATGAACTTGTGAAACCAGGCAAGTTATGTGCCTCCAGAATAAAATGGTGGACGGGAATAGGATAAGTATTCTCATCCAAAAAGGGAGAAATTGGAAGAAAGAATGGGGTGACAGCTTCCAACCGAGTCCCAAACCTAGCAAGGCAAATTCTATTAGATTTCTTTTTAAATTAATTAATTTTTATTTTTGGCTACGTTGGGTCTTCGTTGTTGTGCACGGGCTTTCTCTAGTTGTGGCGAGCAGGGGCTACTCTTCGTTGCAGTGCGCGGGCTTCTCATTGCCATGGCCTCTTCTGTTGGGGAGCACAGGCTCTAGGCGCACGGGTTTCAGTAGTTGTGGCTCACGGGCTCTAGAGCTTGTAGCACATGGGCTTAGTTGCTCTGTGGCACGTGGGATCTTTGTGGACCAGGGCTCAAACTCGTGTCCCTTGCATTGGCAGGCGGATTCTTAAACACTGCACCATCCGGGAAGCCCTGCTTTAGATTTTAAGTCTCAAGAATAATTCTCTGTGGTTTGATGCTCTGCCCTCCAAGTTCACTGGAGTGGCAGCATCACCCCCATGGCTCTTGGGGCAGCCCTGACTCTTTGGCTCAAAATTGGGCTGGAAACAATAGAAATAACACACATTGCTAATTGTGTAAATCTGTGCAATCTTTCAAAAGAGCAGTTTTGCAATGCAAATCAAAAGCTATACAACTTTACATATTCTTTGATGCAGTAATTCAAATTCTGGCTATTTATACTAATGATACTTCTATAGTTGGACAAAATATTTCAACACAAGAATGTCTATCACAGTTATAATGAAAAAGAGGAAACCCCAAATGCCAGCAACGAGAGATTGATGTAGTCATTCAATAGACTAGAATGCAGCCAAAAGGAGTGACAGTATCATACTGAGACCATTTAATACCATGAAAATGATTCAAGGTAAAATAAATGAATAAAGCAGGTTACCAAACAATATTCCAATTATGGTAGATGCTACAGGTACCACAGCTGTATACCTTCACCCTCACTATTTTGGTGTATGCTTGCCGTCCCTCCAGTTGCCAGCATCTACTTCTCTTTGCTTGAGTTTTTTTCATCCATGTGCTTATCGGGCCAGAAGTGCTGAAAAATTATGCCCCTGGATGAGCACTGACCTAGTAATTGACGGAATTCATGTATAAGTAGCCCAGGTCAACACCACTTTGCTGAGATAACTTTGAGGCCCATGTCCTATACTGACTGTGGGAGCCAGAGTTCCTCCTTGGGATCAGCTCCTGTCGCCCACAGTGGTCACTTCCTGGGTAACATCTGCTTCACTGGCTGCTTCCCCTTTTCTGTCTCACTTTTCTGCTCTCCTACCTAGGTTTCCTGACATCATCACTAAAATGAACTACTACCACTCGAATACTTGTCTGAAGGTCTTCTGGTAGGGAAATCCAACCTAAAACACAAATTCAAACAGAATTTCAATAGAAAATAATATGTCTATATAACACTGACTGAAAATGCATAGATTGAATTAGACTGAATTAACAATATTGGTTATTACTGGGGATGGTGAGATTATTGGTGGGTATTTTTACTTATCTGTATTATCTTTAATGAAGTTTTAAAATAGCTTTTAAGAATAAAGTTATTTTAAAGAGGAAAAATTAACAAATACTTTATCGCCTGTTCTCTCTTTCACAATCCCATTCTCATTTCAGTCCCTTCAAAGGAAAGCTTCTTAATATGACTTTCATTGATTCACAGTGCAAAGACTTATTGTATAATTATATAATGGTTTTCAGTCAAAGGAACATTAAAGGTAGTACAGGCAGTTCCTGCAGCAAGTGAATTTCAATTTCAAACTTTCAATATTCTCTCTACCTTAACTACATCTTTAAATATTTTAGAGCTGAGAAATCTTCTTTTTCACCAAAAGAGGATTAACCTGCAGAATTTTAGGTATAGATATCCATGAAGAATACCTTCTTCCTATGTTATATTATTTATCATGAAGTAATCCTGATTCCTTCTAGATAAAAAGGTATCAGACCTTATGATGAACTTCAGAAATGGTCATTGTCACAAAAGCTTGTAGGACAGTTGTTTCAGTATCATGCAGTTCTATTTGTAGAGATGGAGAGAAAAGTTCTCTAGACAAATCGTTGAGTCTATAAAATGAGTTGTGTAGTGAGTAGGGAAGGGCATTGAAACAAGAATCAGGAGACCTGATTTCATAGGCTTGGACCAGCTACTGACCTGTTTGTTCAGATGTGGGTGTGGTGAACTTCAAGCAGAAAGAGATGAATAAATTAAAGGAATGAGTTCATGTCTACTGGGAACAGACGAGTTACATGAGTGATCAAACTTGGACCGTTATTTGTTTTTCTACATTTAATAAAGACATGGGTATTGAGAACAATGTCTCTACCCCAAGAAAAGCAGTGGTTGGAGGCGTGACTGATGAGTAGCAAATGCACTTAGCCTCAGTTACAAAGGTGTGGTGAGAACTGTGGTCCATGGGTGATTATACTCGTTTGCTAGGGCTGCCATACTAAAATATCACAGACTGGTTGTCTTAAACAACAGGAACTATTTTCTCCCAGTCCTGAGGTTTCTCTCCTTGCCTTGTAGATGACCACCTTCTCATTGTTTCTCTGTGCACAGGTCCCTGGTGTCTCTTCCTCTTGCAATAACACCAGCCCTATTGAATTAGGACCCCACCCTAATCAACTCATTCTAACTTAATCACCTCTTGAAAGATCTTATCTCCAAATAAGGTTGCGTTCTGAAGTACTGGGGCTTAGTATTTCAACTTATGAATTTTGGAGGGACACAATTCAGTCCGTACCAGTGACTTAGGTAGGGAGGTAGAAGAATGATAAGGGCTCAGGTTTTGAGAACCACTGAACTCCGTAATTTAATGATTCATCAAAATCTATGTTGAATCTTAGCTTATATTTTTCTCGATATAGCTTTGAAAATATATATCTAAAATTATATTTCTATTTATCTGCTTATTTTCTTTTTAATTGTAAATATAGAAATTGGCTAAAAGTTTGGCTCCACTTAAAAGTCGGTTGACTATGAAACATTCACACACAAAAAGTTGTTTACATATTAGGAGAAAAGAAAAATGTCAATAAATTCCCCAAAGTATAAATCCCGAACCTAAAAAGCAATAGGGCAAAAAAGTCAATGACTAAAAGATGGTAAAAACAAAACAAGCAAAGCAAAGGCAGACAGTAAAATAACCATAAAGAAATCATTTTTAAAAAGAAACTCTTCTAAAAACTCAGGTTAAAAGGCAAGTAAGACTTTCCTGGTGGCGCAGTGGTTAAGAATCTGCCTGCAAATGCAGGGGACACGGATTCGAGCCCTGGTCCGGGAAAACCCCACATGCTGCAGAGCAACTAAGCCCATGCGCCACAACTACTGAGCGTGCGCTCTAGACCCCGTGAGCCACAACTACTGAGCCCACATGCCACAACTACTGAAGCCTGTGCGCCTAGAGCCCGTGCTCCACAACAAGAGTAGCCACCGCAACGAGAAGCCTGTGCACCACAACGAAGAGTAGCCCTTGCTCGCCACAACTAGAGAAAGCCTACGTGTGGCAAGGAAGACCCAATGCAACCAAAAAAAAGGCAAGTAAAATATGTGGTAGACAAGGGTAGTAAAAAAAAAACCTTCTCAATTGCTATTCTTCAGTGCTCTGAAATTATGATGTTATTATGTCACAGTTGTAATAATAGATTAGTATTCATTAATGGCATTTTAAACCTTTATATTTTTCAAAAGAAAAAAATCAAAACACATGGGCTGTACATTCAGTCTCAGAAGGCAGATAAATTGCAATACTAAAGAAATAAGGATAAAGAAATTAATGAAGAGCAGAAATTAATGAAATGGAAATAAAAAATATTGTTGTCAGAGCTAGTTCTTTGAAAAGATGGTGTAAGACAACACATATATGCAACCTCAGTAATGAGGTGGTGTTTACTCAGATAATGAATAATCATTTAAAATGAATATTAACTATACATTTATACCAATGAATTTGAAAATATAAAAGATGTGAATAACCTTCCTGAAAAAAAATAGCAATTTGGATTCAAGAACTGGTAGAAACTACAAAGAAAGATAGTCAAAGAGCTTTCTCCTCCATCTCAGCCCTGGCTCATAGGCACAAGATTCAAATGTTTGGGCAATAAATCCATTCCAAACTTCAAAGCACAAGAAATTGAGATTTTTAAGCTATTGCAAAGCATAGATAAAGATATACAAATAAGCAATTCATGCTCTGAAAGTGGTCCACAAAAAAAATTCACAAACTTATTTGATAAATGAACATAGAAGCAAAAATATTAAAAAGAGCCATCTAATCTAGAAGAATATTACAATAACGTTATGCCATATTTCACAAATGCAGAGACGGTTCAACGTTTGGAAATCTATTGAAGTAATTCACTGCATCAGTAATTACAGAGAGAAAGTATAGTATAGATGCTAGAAAGGCCATTTGATGAAGTTCAACATCCATTTCTGGGGAACAACTTTAGTAACTTGGACATTTTTAAATTTTGCTTAATTTGAAAGGTTTTTTTGTTTTTAATCAGCAATTAACAGTAGAAATCATACTCATGGAGGAATTCCCAGTAAATTTAGGAAAAAGACGACAATATCCACTCTCATTACTATTATTTAACATCAGACTGGACATCAAAGGATGTAAGTGGGCAGTTACAGAAGAAGAAATGCAAATTACCAGTGAACAATAGCATGAGAAAACATGCTCTTGTTGGTCATACTAATAGGAATGAAAACTAAAACTTCTATAAAATACAAAATTTTTACATTGGATAAAACACGAATAGTGTTGGATTTTGATGAAATTGCTCCCATTACCTACGCCCTTCTTACACCTTCAGAGGTGACCACATCCTGCCGTCTCTGTCTTTGTGCTCCCACTTCTCTCTGGATTACTGAAAATTACTTTATAACTAGGTCTTTACTAATCCCAAAGCCTCAAGTCATCCTCTAAAAGTCAGTGGATTTCTCTTCTGGACAAAACTCTGCAGATGGGTCTGAGTAACTGAGAGCGGGGTGGGGTAGGAGGAGAGCTCTGGTCCTGTGGATGGTGGTGGTTTTTTCCTGAAGTATCTAAGAATAAACACAGCTTGCCACTGTGAAGATTGATTTCCTTCCTTCCTTCCCATTAACGTGATGTGTATCTTATTTCCTGTAGAATAAAAACCCTTACGATATTTTGCGAAGGTGCAGTCTTTCCCTCCTTGTTCAAGGTTAAATTACAAACCTTTGTCACATTAATCTGTCTATGAATAGAAAATGACCAAGTTGCTGCTCTCTGATACCCAGAAGTTTCCATTGACCACTTTACTGGATTTGCAGGCAGGCAGGATGGGGTGGAGAACATTTCAATTCACTCCCACCTCAGGAGCCACTGGAAAAGCAATTGCATTATATGCTTGAACTGATCAACAGAAAACTGCAGCCAGGGTCCACTCGAACTGGTAGTCTATGGTCCTTTAATAATAAAAGGACTAAGTTAAACCAAGAAAGTAGGTCCAAGAATCCATCTGAAATCAGCCCCTGGGTTATCTTTCTTAGGTCTGGAGGCTGTGTTGACTGTGCTGCAGGGGTCAAAATAGCCTGTGCACCCTGCTCCAGCAGGGTCTTTATCTCTGGCTCAGCGTACAATACAACATACTCTTACTTGGGATAGTGCCCTGTCCAGAAAGAGTCATATATCTCCTCCTGTTTAAACCACAGGCAGTTAGCATTGCTGATTTTGCTCTTGGCCAAACCATAAAGAGCTTAAAAATGACTGGTGTGCAGGGATGAAAATAAATTCTAGAGACTCCATTCCATTACTCAGGGGGGCAGAAATGCTCTTTGAGGTTTTCTATAGAGACTTCACTGAGGGCCAGATTTAAAAACAAAGACAGGAAGCTAACTGATAGTCCATTATTTTGGATGCAAGATGGACAGAGATATCAGGGTGTGGGATTTGAAGGCATGAAGTTTAGGGCAGTCTAGGATCAGCAATCCCTGCAGTCACACAGGACTGCCACGTGGGGGTGGCAAACCTTTGCCATCATGAAGTGGCAAGCGCCACTTGTTTCAAGGTCCTGTGACTCTCTCTCTCTCTCTCTCTCTCTCATGAGCTATCACGTGTCTCATGAGCTACCTAAAAGCAACGGTGTTCATACACTGGAGTAAATACTCATGACTTTGTTTTCTTTAGAAGACGTCTCATAAGTAGAAGAAAATCATTAATATTTCTCTCCACGATATCATGCATTGCTCCATAAAAAAGGGAATACTTAGAAATTCCGTTGTGAGCTTACTCATTTTTCTCTCAATATTAGAACATATTTCCCCTCTCCTTAAAAACAGTTCATTAATAATATTTGGTGGTTCCTGTAGCTTTGTTCCAAATACTTTAATTCTCTCAATATCCCTTTTACATGGAGATCAAATCCTTTGGGTTCCTCATTATCCTTATATAATATTGTTTCATCTAAGTCCTCCTTCTTCAAAGGAACATTGGAAATATTTTATGTCTTAAGTTTACCAAGTCTCACCTACCAGAAATTCTTTTTTCCCACTTTTCTCCTCTCACTCAAGCAGTTGATTTCTATCTCTATATCATGTTAACATGGAATATTGCTAGCTGTTGTCCCCTGATATGCATCCGCTCCTTATCTATAATGACACAACTCCTGAATTGTAGCTGTACATCCTTTTCACCTCTCTTTTCCCCGCGAGCTGGATGGAGGTGGCCTGGACCATGTAAGTGAGCGAATCATCTTAATGATGACAGAGCAACAAGATTGAAGAGTCTTCATCCATCTAGCTAACTTTCCTTGGACTGCTTAAATCTGGATATTTAAAAGAAAATATACCCCATTTTATTTAAGAGACTGTAATTTGGGGATGCTGTTACAGCAGGTGAGCCTACGTCCTAACTAATACGAGCATCTACTATGTGCCGGCTAACAGCTGAGTACTTTATTAAAGTGCGTTATCACATTTAATTTGCATAATCACTCTATAAGGTGGGTCTTGTCCTTATTTCCATTTGACAAATGGGTAAACCTAGGGGCAGAGGATTACGAAGTTTGGCCAAGGTCACGCAGCTAATGAGTTAGAGAACTAGAGCCTCTGCTCTGAACCAGCATGCCATACATCTACTCAGGGATGTCTCCATCCCTTCTTTCATTCCTCATGTATAATTAAGACCATGGTTGGTCAATCCCTCTTGACGATAGTTTCATAATCTCATTCCCTTCCTGTCTCTCCAGCCCTACTACCACCAACCATCCTTATTCCCCCTAATTGTTTTCCCAGTTGCCAGTCATATTCTTCTCTAATTCTGATTCATTCTCATTTAGCCTACAAAGTTACCTGCCCCACCCCTCCAAATAAATTTGACTGCTGTGTGTTGCCTTTGAATTCCTTGTCGAATTATTTTACAAAAGCTTTCATTTATGGTATGGCTCCTGGAATGTCTTTTCTTTTTCTTTTTTGCAGTTGTAAAGTATAATTTTGTTTTATAATCAGTTATTTACTTATTTTTAATTGAGGTATAGTTGATTTATAATATTAGTTTCAGGTGTACGGTATAGTGATTCAGTATTTTTACAGATTATACTCCATTAAAAGTTATTACAAGATAATGGCTATAATTCTCTGTGCTAGACAATATATCCTTGTTGCTTATCTATTTTATACATAATAGTTTGTATCTATTATCCCTTATCCCTAACTTGCCCCTCTCCCATTTCCTATCCCCACTGGTAACCAGTAGTTTGTTTTCTATGTCTGTGAATCTGTTTCTGTTTTGCATATGCATTCATTTGTATTATTTGTTTTTGCCCCACTACACCTGCCACCCCTTCCCTTCCCTCCATTCTCTAGGTTCCAATGATACTTAATTGATCTTCCATGCCCATCCCATGTTCAGCTATGTTTATTCTTGCCTTGGAGATTTTGTACTGCTCGGACTCTTACCTCTTGATTCTCCCTGGCTGACTACTTCTTCTTCACCTTCAGCTTATGCCTGAATTTTTGGAAGCATACCCGGACTCTCCAAGTCTTTGCTGGCTGATCAATTCCATAGCAACCTCTGCTCGTTTATATCAGGTATAACATTCTGCTTTTATGTCTTTGATGCATTCCTGACAAGGCTGTGAGCTCCTTGAGATCAGGTCTGTTTTGCTTATTGCTCTATTATAGTTAAGAGCACAGTGCCTGGCACAGAGTAGGCCTTTAATAAATATATTATGAATGACTGAATAAGTGGATGAAATTGGGAGGGGTCAGCAGATGTTCATGAGACTCTCTAGGGCTGAGCCTATGGCCTTGGTTTAGGTCTGAAATTTTGAACTCCAGGCATTGGAAGTAGAACTTGTGTCTTCTACATGCTTACCTAAGTATCTCAGTTGAAGCAAGATGATACATCAAGCCTGTTACCAGTGGAAGGCATTAGGGTTAGACAGTGGTGAGTGCTTGTGTTTTAACTCTTCAACTTGTAATTATGCATCCCTTTCTCCACCCACCCCCCCACCCATAATTGTGAAGGAAAACAATTTCTCTGCTGCTGGTTTCTGCAGCCGGTGGTGTTGGGAGTGTTCATGCACTGGGTGTATGGGGTAGATGAAGCCCCAAACCTCCCACTTTTAGGGTGAACACACAGAACAAGTATTGTGATGTGCTACAGTGACCTCTGATCGAAGAGTCAGGAAATCTGGGTTATTGTTTTCGTTTCTAGACTCACAGCCAAGTCTCTTAGGGAGCCATGCGTCTGCCCCAACATTCAGTAAGTCCAGCCATGCTGCACCAGCTCCATTCTCAGAGGAGGGGAGACTAGCGGTGATAGGAACAGCATCTTTGGGAGGAAGTTATGGGATAAGGAGTGAAGAAGTTTTTGGTGAGTTGGAAAGGAGAAACAACTCTAGGCCACATTGAGCTCTTCATATTTTCTCTTAAAGTGACCACCATTCATAGCTTTTTCTTTCTTTCCAGCAAAGTGTGAGGTGAGAGAGTAGTGGCCAATGGTAATCACGATCTAGGTTCAAGAACTTCAAATCAAGTTAGTTATCCTTTATTCTTACTCCCTAGATTTAGATGGTTGCCAAGATCTTTAAATTCTGCACGTAAAACACCATTGCTGTCTGTCTCTTATATTCCATTTTAACAGGCATCACTGGTGTAGGCCCCAGTGACTCAGAGTCATCAGAATTATTATAGCAGTGTCCTCTCCAGTCTCCATGTCTCTAGGTGCAGCATCTTTTAAACTACCCTACACACCACAGCTCATTCAACCCTCCTAAAGGGCTGTATTGACCTGGTCCGAAACACTGAATGTTCCCTGTTACTGTCAGGATAAATTTCAATTGCAAATAAATCAAGATTCTCACAACCTGGATGCAGTTTATCTTTCTGATATCCTTTCTCATTATTCCTCTAGGTTGACTGTACTTGTAACTGACCTTGTTGGGGGCACCCACGCATGTGAAGCCCTCATTTTTTCTCCACTCACTTTCCTCAGCCAGCTAAAGCTCTTGAAATGGTAGCTCCATCAGTTTCCACGGCGTCTTGGTCGCTCTCATTCTCAAAAAGTCCCATCTAGTACAAATTTAAACTCTAGTCTTATCTCCTCCCTTCCACTTAACATAGGCTCCACCTGTGTCCCAGGGGATCTTCAGGATGGTAGGATATTGTCTGCTCTTGCCCATCTTCTTTTCCTTTCTCCCCTGATTCTAGATCCTCTGGTGTTAAGCAGTAGGGAGAGGGTCAGGGATGAGTCCCTTTTCCTTGTGTGGCCGTTGGTGTGGTGTGGTCTTCCCTCGGGGGCTGTCCCTATTACTCTTAACACTGACTCAACATCAACGCTGTCTGTGTTTCAGGCCCCCCAGTGTTAGCTCTGGCGAGAGGGAGCTGTGAGTGTCTGGGCTTCCCTGTGGAGGCTGGGGTTCTTGGAGGAGGTCCATTCTGGATCTTCCTTTTCTCAGATCTTCCTTTGTCTCAGTCTCTGACAAAGCAGTATGCCTGCAGCCTTTGGTGCTGGAGTAACCCTCCTCTGTTGCCTGCAGGATGGCTTCACTTGGCTCCTTTTCCATGACGTCCATCTGACCCACAGGAAACCACGCAGCAGCTTTTCCTTGTCCAGTTGTGAGCATCTGAGCTGCTCCATGGCTGCATCCCTTCCCCCCTTTCCCACCCTCTCTCTTTGTCCTTTTCCTCAGGTCAAAGCATGTATAAACCTACTTCTGATCACGGGATGAATACCATTTACCCTTATATACAGACTGAATCTCTTGAAGGCCCTCTCACTTGGCTTTAAGGGAGGATTGATCTCCTTGTTCCCCCTTCATGGGGAACTGAGGGGAAAAATAATATAAAACTCTTGCCCTGGCAGATGACTTACATTCTGACATTTCCTCCACTGCCCCACCCGCTCCATTGCACATTCCTCTGCTTGTGTGGATTGGATGGGACAGTTGTCATGAGGTGCTGGCTGTAGGGGAGATGGGATGGCTTATCAGTTACCTCTAAAAAGCCTTAAAGAGGTGTCTGCTCTTTCAAGAGTTTTCAGAATGTTCTTGTCAGCTGTCAGTCCCTAGCTTTAAGTTGTAGTCCCAATTCTGGAGAAAACAGGAACAGTCTGACTATTTTCTTACAAGTTCTCATATAGGCATATTTCTCCTAATAAAAATAATAGCTAAATTTAATGAGCATCTAAGACCCTACGTACTGTACAAAGCACTTCAGTGCATTATCTCATTTAGTCCTCTGACAACCCAATGGACTTTGCATTGTCAGTATTATACTCATTTTATAGATGAAAGCAACTGAGGCTTAAAATCAGTTACACAGTTCTTCTAAGGTCACATGTGTGGAAAGTGGCAGTAGCAGGACTGGAGCCCAGGTCCATGTGACTTTAACCTGTATGACATATTGACTCCAGACACACCATGCACTATGGCTTTACTCCTGTTGTTGACATTAGACTTGAGAGAGTATTCAGTTAGATATTTCCATCATACAGAGGAGAACCTTCCCCTAGAGAGGGCAGGCGAATTTGTCAAGGCCACACATCAGAACTTCCCTCAAATGCCTTCTTTACTCTCCTTTATATCCAAACCCTACATAGCCTTCAACACCTACCTCAGATTCCACCCCATCCCACCTCCCGAAGACTTCCCTGTCCAGCCCAGTCCTCAGTGGCCTCACATTCCTCTGAAACTTATGCCACTTTCTGCTGGTACCACGCACATGACACGCCCACATAGACTGTCTTGGCATTTCCTTAGTTGCCATGTAACTAATTTAAAAAATCATTTCATGTGCCCATGACTTCCTCCCTCACATAGATTGTCAGCAACATGAGCATTACTTTAAAAAATAGTCCCTCATGTTGTAATTTTAGTTCAGTTTATCTATTCTTTATTGGTGGCCCTTTTGGGAACAGGCACTCAGACATGCCGATGGAGTCTTGATAAAGGTGATACAATTTCTTGTTTTGTTTACCCTAACTCAGAGTTTTAAAAAGCTGGCCTAAAAATATTCCATGTGTAGCTGCTGCCATACAGTGACTGAAACACAAAACTGCCTGACATTCCTCTCTGCGGCCATGGTGGGAGCACAGACAGGGCCGATCTTTGTGCTTGCTTTTCAAACGAGTGGTGTATACGTCAAAAGAAAAATAAAAAGTTAAAAAAATTATGTTGAGCACCTAACACAATGTACCTAGAGATGAGTAAGAAAATCCCTAATCTCAAGGAACTTTCTTTCTACTTAGTAAAGAACATCACGTAAGTGTACAAATTTTATTGTTATGAGAACAAGTTATATAAATGCTATAGCTATGAAACTTAAAAGGACAGATTGCATTGGTTTGAGGGGATTTGGGAGGCTTCTTAGAGGAAGCAGACGGCCCTGAAGGTGAAGATGTGGAATTATGAGCATTGAAGGCCGAGGGGAAAAAACAAGAAAAAGCAAAGAGAAAGGCAAATAGCTCTCAGGTAAAGGGCTTACTATGGCCTCCCTGGGTTGCAGTGTGTGACCAAGCAGGTTGACTGCAGATCACAGTTTTATTTTTTTTGACCAGCATAAGATTATTTTTTCCAATTATAATATGAATGCTTTTAGGTGGGTCTTGTCTAGATTTCATTTTCTCTTAGTTTTCTAACAGGCTGCTATACATTTCTCCTTGCCTCCCTAGACCCTGAAGGCTTCTGAGTGATGGGTATAGCAGGAGGAGGCTGGTAAGGTGGCTTGGAGGACAGTGGTAGGTCAGTGGAAAGATTTTCAAACAAACAAGTCGTGGGGGAGACACTCAAGTTTTTGAGCGAAGGAATGATGTGATTGGAGCTTCACTTTGGGACGATGGATCTGGCAGTGAGACTGAAGCAGAAAGAAGTGAGAATCAAGAAATCAATGTTCCTTTTGTTTCCTTGCAGGCCCGGGTAGTTATACGTCTCCAGTAATTCTTGTGGTCTGCACTACACAATTTAACACTGTCCTGTGTTCTCCAATTTTTTTCCTGTTGTAGCATTCTTTACTCAAGCTCTAGAGATCTGGGGTCATGCCCTTTATCATTTGTGTGTCTGACACATGCAGGCAGTCCATGGACAGTTGTTTTACTGGAGACTCGGTGTTACTTCTCTGGAACAAGAAGGGGTGAGGAAGGGACATTAATTCACATGCCATGTCAATTTAAATTATTAAAGAATTTGTTTCAGGTATCTGAGCACAGGACATGTGTTCTAATGCTTTTGTTTGGCTCTAGACCCACATAATGACCTTTTATGCTAAATAATGTTTTCTGTTCAAGATAAAATATCTTTCTTTTCTCTACTCTAACACACATGATGTGATCTGAATTACTCATAAGTGTTTTCAGTTTTTGCTTATGTTGCATTTTGAAGTTCAATATGCATAGACATCTTGGCGTAAAGTGGTGCTAAACTCACTCATGAATACATTGGAGTCTGTTTTCCTGATTAAATGGAAAGTTAAAACCTTTAAGTTCAAGTACTAAAGCTTCCACTGAGTTTCAAGGAGGTCCCTTCTTAATTGAGTTCTTCTCAAACTGAAACTTCTAATTTCAACATTATGTTGAAAATGAAGGCTTGAAGGATTGACTCAGTGGTATGTTTCTCTTTGTAGGAATAGTGAACGGGCCTGGCAGTTCAGCTGTCCCACGTTATCTACCACATTATAAAACCAGAAGGTTTAGATATTAAGAAAATGCTATAGATATGGATTGATTTCTTCTATCAAAAAGCCTCATGTCTCATAGTGTTCACACAACATGTTTTCTTGGAAATCAAATAACCAGAGCAGAGACTGCTGTCAATGTCAGGGCTTTCTGTCAAGTGGCTTTTTGCTCCAAATGGTGGGTATGGCCAGGTTTACGTTTTTTTATAAAGTATGGGCAACAAAGTGAGTATAGACTGTTATTATTACTCATTCATCTCTGTTTCATCCTAGAAATACTTTTTATTACACCTTCAGTCTTGTTTGTGTGATTACAAAAACAATATACTAATTGTAAAAACAAAACAACAAATTCAGAGGTGAGTGAGATAAAGAAGGCTTCCTATGATTAGGAAGAGATAACCACTGTTAACTCTTTCACCATTTGGAATAGGTAGCTAGGTAGATAGGTAGGTAGGGAGATAGGTAGGTAAATAGATAGACAACAGATAAATGGGATTTTTGGTGGTTTGAACAGAAGAGTAAACAATGGTATTTCTGTAAGTCCAACTATGGCATATTTATTCTTCAGGAGCCATTGAGGCAACTTATTTCATGTTTGGATTTTATCTTGGTTTAAGATCCAACAACTTCAGTGGGGGATGTTTCTTAACTCTGTGGCGATTAAAAGACTGCTCACTCACTAAAGTATAGCTCTCAGGCTGTTAAACCGTTCTGTGCAATAATTTAAATCAGTGGTTGAGTTAAGCTTGTGGGTAACTTGCTGGGTCTTAAAGATTCTGGAAGTGGTTCCCTGGATAATTTAGGAAGTTGTCAAGATAAGTTCCCTATGGGATAATATAGTAACGTGCCAAAAAGTCCAGGTGAAATAAGTCCTTTTAAGATAATTATTGAATTTGGTTAGATGAATTGTGCAAACATGTTTCTGTGTTCCACACGTAGTTTATAGAAGAGCTAGAAAAACTCCTGATCTCTTTGACCTAACACTCTCCAATGTCTCCTGCCCCATCAATCCCATCATTGCCATGTTCCCTCCCTCAGGGTGAGCAGAAGCTCTTAGGATCCCAGGTTCAGAGAAGACAGAAAGTAGCTCAGGGAGGTTTCTGCTCTGAGTGTCAGAGGGTTGCTTATGCTTAATCCAGCTTAAAACCTATGTCAATATTCATAGAAATTAAAGAGAAAGGACTTACTTCCTCAGGGACTAAGACAGGTGATTGAGAGAGATGAGGTTAAACAGAAAGGCTAGTGTGTTTTGTGGGGGTGGAGGGAGAGGAGAGAGGAGAAGGAGGAGAAGAGGAAGAAAAGGAAGAAGGAAGGGAGGAAGAAGCCAAGAGGAGGAGGGGATAGGAGGGAAAGGGAGAGGGACAGAAGGAGAAGAAACTGGAAGACAAAAGGAGAGAGGAGAGGAGTGCTCACCTTTTAAAAATATATTGAGGTTAAAAATGTGTGTGGAGTAATGTGCAGAACTTAATTGGAGAATCAGATGAGGGTTAGCACATGTGTACCTATATAAATAATTCCCAATAAAGATATAGAACTTTTCCTTCACCTCAGAGGGTCTCTTTACTCAACCTCCAGTATAATCTGTTCCACCCTCTGTACAAATATGGTGATTTCTGTCACTGTAGATTAGTTTTGACTGTTCTTGAGCGTCATACAAATGGAATCATACAGTATGTTCTCTTTTGTATCTGGCTTCTTTTGTTTCATATAAAGTTTGTGAGATTCGTCCATAGTGCTGGGTATGATTCTACTTTATGACTGTACCACATTCGTTTACCCATGAAAATTGTCTTCCTGTTTTCTTATGTGATATTTGGTTTTTCATTTTGTGTTCTGATTACTGCAATTTCAATATTTGAACTGAGCATACATGTGCCACATGATGAGGGACCAGATCCTTTGGAAACGAATAATAATTGAATGCTTGGAAACTTCATCTGTGCCGATTATTATCATCTCCTTACTACCAAATTTTAACCAAAGCTAATGTCCTCTAAAGTGCCCAAATCTACTTGGCAGTGGTATTTCACGTTTACACATGATTCTGCAGTTTATAAACCATCTTTATACACAGCATTTTCTTTCACCTTGATCAACATTGATAGTTTCTAGGTATCAGATTTTGAAATGGAGAGTCAGGTACATGGACTTCCTGTTCCCTTCCCCCCAGATTCTAATTTTGTGATGTGTTACTCCATCAAATTTCTCTGGGACTGTAATAAGAATGACTGATTCTCTGTCCATAAGATCTGGTTAGGGTTTCAATGCAGCCAACTCTACTCAGTGTGCCTGTTTATAACCATGTAGTTCTTGTCTGTGCTGCTCTTTGTTCACCGTTGGTTGGTCTTTTACACATTGCTTTTTAAAAGCAAGGAATTTCTCTGTCTGACTTATTTCACTAAGCATAATACCCTCTGGATGCATCAATATTATTGCAAATGGCAGACTTTCATTCTTTTTTATGGTTATGGTTTTATGGTTATATGTATATATGCACCATATCTTCTTTATCCATTCATCTGTTGTGGATACTTGGGTTGCTTCCGTTTCTTGGCAATTGTAAATAATGCTGCTTATGAACATTGGTATGCATGTATCTTTTTGAGTTAGCATTTTAATTTTTTTCAGATATATGCCCAGGAGTGGAATTGCTGGATCATATGGTAGTTTTACTTTTAGTTTTTTGAGGACTCTCCATACTGTTTTCCATAGTGGCTGCATCGATTTGCCTTCCCAACAGCAGTGTACAGGGCTCACTTTTCTCTGTGTCCTCACCATTTGTTATTTGTAGGCTTTTTGATGTTAGCCATTCTGACAGTTATGAGGTGGTTTTGATTTGTGCTTCTCTAATAATTAGTCGTGCTGAGCATCTTCTCATGTGTCTCTTGGCCATCTGGATGTCTTCTTTGGAAAAATGTCTATTCAGGTCTTCTGCCTGCTTTTAATTGGGTTGTGTGTTTTTTTGATATTGAATTGTGTGAGCTGTTTCTTAAAAAATATTGTAAATCAAGTATACTTCAATAAAAAACTAATTTAAAAATAAATAAAAGGAATATTTAAAACCTGTTCTAAAAAATAAATGAAACATCTAGCTGCTTTAAGGTATTTTCCATTCAATTTAGTTCTGAAATCACTTAAGGAAAAAAAAAAGTTTTGTGTAAGTGTCCTTTTGCATTACTGAAGGACTACTTAGTATCATGTCATGGAACCAGCCAATAAATGAACCTCTCGAACAATGAACGTGCTAATACAAACTGCATGGTATCTGGAGAAGTGATGACCTCTAGAAAATTTACTATATTATGTTAAAAGATCTTTAACTTTCATTTTAAAACTATTTTTGCTTTTTTTTTTTTAAATATAAATTTATTTATTTATTTTTGGCTGCATTGGGTCTTCATTGCTGCACCCGGGCTTTCTCTAGTTGGGGTGAGAGGGGGCTACTCTTTGTTGCGGTGCGTGGGCTTCTCTTGTTGTGGAGCATGGGCTCTAGGAGCACAGGCTTCTATAGTTGTGGCATGTGGGCTCTAGAGCACAGGCTCAGTAGTTGTGGTGCATGGGCTTAGCTGCTCCACAGCATGTGGGATCTTGCTGGACCAGGGCTCGAACCTGTGACCCCTGCATTGGCAGGCGGATTCTTAACCACTGCACCACCAGGGAAGTCCACTGTTTTTGTTTTTGAACAATTAAATCAAATCTGGTCATGGTTCCCCAGGAAAAGATTTGCCTCCAAACTCTCTTTGTAAAGAAGACATGCCTTGTCTTCTTTGTCTTCAAAATGTCTTCAAGACATTTTGATTGCCTTGGTAGAAGAAGCATATTGAAAAATAAAAGAAAAATATTTTAGCAAGGAAAATATTCTTCCATGATTCTAAATAAGTTCAATTTTTATGAAATGTATGTGTGGACATAGCATTTGTGTTAATGGTTATTTATAGACTCTGTCAGTAAATAATGAGCTTTGTGCTTGTAGCTCCCTTAGGTCTTTCTGTGACTTTTTGGAAAGTAAATCCTGATCCTCTTTTTAAATAAAAAAATATATATATAAGGGCCATGTAATATAAAATATAAAGTACCCTAAAATTTTAAATAAATTTATTGTGCTGCGTATGTGCGTGCACACGTGTTATTTTTCTCTGTTTTCAGGCAACACATTTTACCAAGGATGGCTGGTATTTTTGTTTACATCCTGTGGTTACTCTACTGGAGTAAAATGGGCAAATACTGTGCCCATTTTACAGATATGGAATGCTGATCTTGCAATATGAAGTGGCTAGAAAGAGGTGAGGCTAAAATGAAAATTCAGCCTCTCTGAGAGATTTTTCAGTGCTCTCCCCTATACACTTTTTTTTTTTTTTTTTTTGTGCTCATCTTTTTCAGTTTTTGGCATAGCCACCCAAGGAGAGGACCAGGCGCAAAACCAAGCACAGAAAGGGTCTGCAGAGGGTATAATGAGAGCTCTGGATGAACAATAATTTTACTCAGATCTGAGAACTAGAAAGCTGGCTGAAAAAGCTGTCTGTATTATAAAAACTGAAAAAACTAGATGGCAAATCAATATTCATCCAGAGTAAACTTTATTGACCAATTACTTAAATTTCAAAGAACTTAATTTGTGTTGCAGCAGCTTTGCAATTGTTTTCTGAAGAGCTGAAGAAATCGCCCTGTAATGTTCGAACTGCAGATTTGGTTTTCAGAGAGGATTGTGTGCAGTGTTTTAGAGTACGACCGTGGGTCAGCATTTCGGTGACAGCTTGACAGGCCTTTAGCTTCAAGAAGCTTCTGTGAGGTCAGCGGAGGGCTCTCCTGGGACCAAATCCCCATCTATGATCAGGATAACTTGAAATGAGATTTCTAACAGGAATTAACCAGGGCCTCTTTTTCCTCTTCTTTGAAAGCAAGCTGCACTGTCATCCTTTATGGAAATCATCACAAAAGAAGGGCTTGAGAGGGAGTGGTTCTGCTTAAGACATTGCAGCAGATAATGGATAAAATAAGATGTGGGTGATTGCTCACAGCCCCCTCCCAACACTATTGCTTCTTACTCCCTTTTAGAGAACACCCAAGTGAGTTTTAGGATAACAGTGGCTTGGTTTTAATGTTCATGAATAAAAGAAGGAGCCTGTGAGTAAGCATTGGAATTTGGAAGGCAATAAAGAAACATATCAAGAGAGAAAAGCAACTTGGGGCTGAATTGGAAGTGGAATAGAAAATAATCAGTCCTTCTTCTGTATCACCCCAAGTAATGTTGGCCTTGTCAAATGCATCACAGCTTGAGTCAAGTTTCAGCGGTGTCTGGGTTGTAGAAAGGAATAAGCCCATCCATTACGGGCTGCATCGACTCCTCTAAGTCAGCTGGAGAAGTTGAGTGTGGGGGGGGGGGGAGGGGGGGGGATGGGGTGGGGTGTTTGTGTAGGTGTAAATTTAAATCTATTTAGTTCTCTTTGTTTTGCTCTGTGAAGGAGAAATGGAACTTATTTAAATATCTAAGTTCTTTTGAGCCTCAAAGTTGCCATGCTGGTTGGAAAGGTAGCTGCTTACTCAAGTTTCCATGGTTAGGAAATGCTAGGGTTGAACACTGTGTCTAAGTCTGTGGATACATACACTATCCCATTGTGAAAATGGTCATTTTAAATATCTTAAAGTTAAAAAGCTTTGCCTTGTATTGGGACCATAACTTCTGATTTGAAGACATTGGAAGTCAAATTCATGTAATTTTTTTTTTTTTAATTTTTTTTTTTTGCGGTACGCGGGCCCCTCACTGATGCGGCCCCTCCCATTGCGGAGCACAGGCTCCGGATGCGCAGGCCCAGCGGCCATGGCTCACGGGCGCAGCTGCTCCGCAGCATGTGGGATCTTCCCAGACCGGGGCATGAACCCGTGTACCTTGCATCGGCAGGCGGACTCTCAACCACTGCGCCACCAGGGAAGCCCCCTTCCAGGGGTTTTATTTGCCGATGACCTTGAGGACTCCCTCTCCACCTGCTGGCCTTTACCACTACAGCAGCTGCCATCCTGCTCTCACCACCACCACAATTTATCCAGTTACTACTTTCTGCCAGGTGCTGTGCTTAGCACTTTCTAAAAGCAAGCTCATGCAGTCCACACAACAGCTCTTTAAGGTGAGTATTTTCCCGCCCTACAGTTGAAGAAATCAAAGCTCAGAGAAGTTACATCATGTCTCCATCATCTCACGGTGCTAAGTGTAAGCTGAGGTTAAAACCCAGGAATATCCAAGTCCCATTCTTTTTCCATGACACCTTTCAGTCCCAGTCTGAACTGCTTAAAGCTCAGATTTTAGTGACAAATTCATTGCAAATTACACTGCTTAGGGCACTCTAGTTCCCATTAATCTGCTCTGTAAATTATCTTTAATTATGTGTTAATGCATGAGGCTTCCCTCTTTGGGCTTGTCTGATACTAGGACTACCCTGCTTTATGCTCTTGGGACTCTGTGTTCAATATTCTGCCCTTTTATGTGTTCCGGATGTGGGAATGGGAATGGTTAAATGTCGCTCTATTGGCTGAAACAGTTACTCCGTTTGGCTGAAACACTAACTCCTGATTGAAACTCCAGCTGAAAACAGACCCTCCAAATGGCATACATTTGTACCCCTGAGCACTATGGCAGACTAATTGCTTACCGAATTTCTACTCTTATCCTTCTTTCTTAAGTGAACCAGGTTCAGGGCAACTGAATATTTTTCAGTGAAGACCCTCAATCATCTGAAAAGTACTCGTGTTTCCAGCCTCTCTAAAGGCGCAAGGGATGTCTGCCAGGGATTTCTAGGGACGTATGGCTTTCCTAATGCAGACGCTGTTCTGTGTTCCTTGGCACTTCTTTCTTTTCCATGCTTGGAGTGTTAATGGCAGACACAACTATCTTGCAGTATGGCCATAAGCATAAAAACCACACCCTAAAGACAGTGAGTAGAAACACTGAAGGCAGCCAGGATACCAGTGACATCATGAAACTACTCTACCAGTCCTAGACTGCCTACCTCCTACTTTCTTGTTAAATCAGAAAATAAACTTTTATTTGGGAAAGCCATAGTTAATTTGTTTGGGTTTTTCTTACATGTAGTTACTTAAAAACTGGGAAAATTGCTGATGGAGTCCAGCCTCCTCATTTTGTACAAGTGACTGAAGCTTACTTTCCTTCTTCACTTTATAACACCTTATCTAACTTGATTCTTCTTCATGGTGCCCCAAATCAGCTAAACTTATGTATTTATTTACTGTCTGTCTTCCACACTAGAATGTAAGTTCCCCAGGGTTAAGGACTACATCTTTCTTGTCTATTGCTACATTCCTAGCACTTAGGACCGTGGCTCACACAACAGACATACTCAGTGTTCATTGAATAAATGTACGAATCAGTGAGCTCTCACAGGGGTCCAATGACTACATTAAGAAAATGTGTAATAGGGATTAAAACCATCTGCCTGATAACCAGCTCAGTAATCCTTCATTACACTACTGCTTTGGGTGCTCTTTTAAGTCCTTGGGTAACAGTGATAATTCTATATACACATTTAACAGAAACACATTACAATCCAATTGAATCTACTCACAATGTCATCAAACTCTTCTAGCATCACCTCTTCAGACTTGTCCCTCATATAATACCATTTTTGCCACCGTTCCTGAATTGCCATGACTAGAAGCTCTCCCTTAAAGGGCTCTATACATGAGGCCTTTCTTGGAAAATCACAAAACACCTTAGAATATTAAAGATTCTTATAGGCACTGTAATTAAAAAATTGATTTAACTTTAACTTAATACTTTCCAAATTTATTTTCTATCTGAATATCCTGTCTATCTTCATTCTTTGGCCAACCACTACTAAAGTCCCCAGGAATTAATGCTGTACCTTGAAAAACTGTGAGTCTTGACCACGGTAGTTCAAGTTGGGTATTTTATGTTCTTCAATTTCTTATAATAAAAGCCTTGATGAGCATTGGTGTCTGATGATGAAAACCCTACTCTCTACAAGTATTCTCTTTTTGGGCTAACTTTTCCAGCTGTGCGATTCATGCTGCTCAGTTCAATATGAGAATTTCTATATCACTTCCTCCTGCTGGCTCTTACAGTCCTAAAAATGCAGCCTATTCTTTTACACAAAGCTGATGGCTATCATCATCATCATCATCACCATCTTCTTCTAACATTAAAGTTACAACTATGGTATTATTTTTAAACCAGTCACGTTTATCTTTTAAACATGGCTCTAATAAAATTATTTTAAATGATTCTCGCCCACAGACACACACACGCACACACACACACACACACACACACACACACACACACACACACTTTTTTTCCCCCTAATAGCCATATGTATTCTTCAAATTAGCATTTTCCTAAATTGGCTTGCTCTATGGCAGCCTAAAGAGGGAGGTCACCATGGCCTCTTCTGATTCCCTAGTGAAGAGGAATAGAATCAAAAAGCGTTAGCTTACTGAAGGAGCATACTGTTGACTGGGCTATTTTAAAGTTAACAAGTTTCAAGAATAGATAGTCCATGTGTCTTAAGAGAACGCAGTAGCATTTGTTTTGTAGGCCAATAGTGACTTGACAAAGAATATTATTGATCTTCAGATGAGCAGTTAGGCCAGAATAGCCATAGACTAATTTTTCAGAATATTGTTAAAAGGCTCTGACACATCTGAGTTTTAATCTACTACTCTCCCAAAATAAGATGCTAAGTTATCTCAAGGCTCTACTCTTGGCTTTTCTTTGTTCTTTCCCAGAACCATACATTTAAACATCACCTGATTACTCTTAAACGCACATCTCTAAGCATCTGCTGAGCTCCAGACTTACATATCCAAGTGTCTCCTCACAGATAGTGTCACTTCTCTTTGGAAATCTAATAGACATGTCTAGTTTAAGATTTTCTAAACAGAAATCTTAATTTCTATGGTCTGCTTCACCACTCTTTCCCCTAATTTTCACCATTTCAGGAAGGGCCAAACCCAGTTGCTCAGGACCCTGACTAATCAAAATTTTGATTTCCTTTTTCTCCTTCTAGTCTATATCAGTCCATTAATGAGTCCTATCAATACTTCCTCCAAAATGTGTTCAAATCTGACAACCTAAAACCATCTGTACTGATAAAGCCTAATCCAAGCCACTTTTATTATGTCTCTTCTGGACTATTACGACAGCCTTTTTATGGTCCTCCTGGGTCCACTTTTGTCCTCCCATGGTCCACTCTCCTTAGAGCCAAAGTAATCTCTCTCGGTGTGAATGCCATTATATCACTCTCGTGCCTAAGACTCTTCAGTGGCTTCACAGGTCAGTGAGAAGAATGTCCAAGTCCCTATCATGGCTTGCAATGGCCTACGTGTTTCTCTGATTGTATTTCCTGTCATTCTTCCTGTTGCTTACTACATTTCTGCAACCTTGGCTTCTTTCCTTTCTGTTCCCTTAAATACACCATGCTCATTTCGTCTTGGGGCCTTTGCGCTTGTTAGTTCCTCTGCTTAAAATACTCTTCTGATGTGTTTCCATGTAACAGTATCATTTTCATTACTGAAGACTCAGGTCACTGTCACTTCTCCGGTCTTCTGTGATCACATTAACGCCAGTAGGCTCTTGTGCACACAAGTCACTCTATTCTTTTGCACTGCTATACTTATTTCTGTACATATTTGTTACCTGTCTATGTCCACTGGCATATACCCTTGAGGTCAAGGAATTTGATTACTGTACCTAAGAAAGAGCCTCTCATAACAAGTGCTCTGTAGGAACTTGTTGACTGTCTGAATAAATATGGATCCTTAAAAATACTTCATTGTCATCTTTGTCTCTAATCTCTTCCTTCAAATCACTTTCCTTCCCAATTTAACTTCTTAAAGCGTTAACTTCTTATGTT
Organism: Tursiops truncatus; assembly: GCF_011762595.2. NCBI lineage: Eukaryota > Metazoa > Chordata > Mammalia > Artiodactyla > Delphinidae > Tursiops > Tursiops truncatus. The sequence continues at coordinate 96,646,104 of NC_047035.1, forward strand.
CAAGAGCACATAATAGCTTCCATAGAGGATAAAGTTCCAAACTCCTCTTCCTGAATTTCAAGATGCTAATTTTCTTAACCCAAACTTTTTAACCCCCAAAGTTTTAAACTTTTTCCCCTAAATGAACTCTGCGCTGGAAGACTGAGTTCCCTCTCCCTGAGAAAGTCTCTTTCCAGTCTCTCATCTTTGCTATATTCCTCCAACTGTAAATTTTCACCCAGTTCCGCATGGTTCAATTTCCCCTCCCCTACCCCCTACTCCAGCCTGTAGACAGCTTTTTCTTTCCTTCTATATATCTCTTATTGTTTATATTGTCATCAAATTGGTGGAACAGATCCTTATACTACTTTATTTATGTGTAGGTTATCTCCCCAAAGGAAAGACCGAATTTGAATATTAAATGCCTCCTCAACCGCCTAGCAGAATGTTCCACAGAAAATATATCTATTTAATTCCAGTTTCAATAGACATGGTGACAGAAAAACATTTATTTACTGTAAACACCTATTTATCATAATAAATATAAGAAAGCAAGGGTGATGACAAAAAGCTACTGATATTTGATCTCATTGTTAGAAAAACAATAGGGTATGGTGGTGAGCGTTATGGATAACTGCAGTCACATAACTCACCTAAGGAGGGCGGCCACAGCGCATGTCCAGGGAATTATTACTGTATAAAAACAGAGGCCCACTGTTCATTGACCCTGTTTTTTTTTATGTTTTTATTTTGTGTTTTTTTTCCCCGCTAAGGAAAACCAGAAATGCATATCTTTTATGCTAAATCACCCGATTTTTTACTTTTTTTCTTCCAGGAAACAAAGTGTTTTATTAAAGAGCTCAAGGAAGCAAAAATAGAGGTCAAAGGCTCTGTGTTTTTAAATATCACCCATTGACTACTTATTCCAACTTCAGATAGAATTCTGTTAATTATAGATATGATTTTTCTAGTTCACAGATTAAATGCAGAAAATCAGAGAAGAGGAAAGACGTGTTTAAGACACAGAAAAGTCAACTGATTAAAGACATGTAGATATATATAAAAAAATCACCCAATTTTAAAAAGTTCAACATATCTGAGGCCCAAGTCTGCAAATTTTATTTTGTACTTTCGCAATGCTGACTCAAAAACTGTTCTATATTGTTAATTAACTGACTTCCAGGAATCTGTACTTCATTCCCTCCAGTTTCCCTTCATTTTCACAAATATTTCAAATATTTCTTTTTTCTCCTTTCCAACACTAGTCTTCATAATTTACCAAAGATTTTTTTTTTTAACATTTAGGATGTGCTTTCTGATGACAAAAGTAATATATACCCTCGTAGAAAATTTGGAAAATACTGAAAGTTTTGTTTACATAAGAATGTAAGAATAATTCTATACATTGCTATTATTTTTATTTATTTTCTTTCTATTTTAGCCTATGACATATTTAGTTAACATAATAAAAGCATTGGGTTTATTTTTTATAAAAGAAATTCTCCATGACATTAAAAATTCTTGATAAGCATTATTCTAATGTCTACATAAATTTCTATTGCTTGGATTAATCATAATTTATTTAGCCACTTCTCTATCATTGGATAATTAGGTTGTTTGCAGTGTTTCCCCCATAATGAATAATGTTGCAGTGAACATTTTTGTACATAAACTTCTCTCTATATTTTGAATTATTTTCTTAGAAATGAAGTCAATAGATTCAAATATATAAATATTTTTGAGGCCAAGTTGATTTCTAAAAACACTTTGCCAATTTATAATGCGGCCAGGAACTTGAGAGTGTATATTTTACTGCATCCAGAACATTTGGATATTCTCATTAAAAAATATTTTACGGTAATTGGTAATTCCATGTCTCTCTCCTCCCCTCAAGTCTTCTCTTCTGTCACTGATTTATCTCTACATATGACCTTCGCTCCTTTTTAAAGTGAAAATTGAGGATTCCTGTCCCTCTATCTACAAAATTACCCATAGCCACACTCATTCTTATTCCTTCCCACTTGCCTCAATAAAAGAAATTACCTTTTTGATTTGGGTCAATACCTTCACTTACACTTTATCTTTCATCTCTTTCTATATCCTCCAAGATCATGCTCTCTTAGCCATTACCCTGTCTTTAGTATTTTCAATATCTTGAAGAAACTATGTCAGTATCTTCAATATCTCTCTTTTGATTCTTTCTTTATGGCTTATAACAATTCTCAGTTTTGTTTTATTAAAAATCTTTCATCCTAGTTTTCCTTTCTAGTTGTGCTCTTATTTCTCTTCTTCCTTTTACAGCCAATCTCTTTGAAAGAGTGGTCTTATCACCCAACCTTAACTTTCTCCACTTCCAGCCTTCTTCTGGGCACCAATGGCATTATTTCTCTGGAACAAGTTTTGCTCAGATCACGAGTGATCTACTATGTGTAAATCCAATGGTCTCTTTTTACAACTCATTTTACTTGTCCTATATGATCCTTTAATACTCCTTTACCCTAATCCCATTAAGTGTACTTTTCTAGAGATAGGAGACAGAAAGGTTGGAGGAAGTTACCGCCAAATTTCTGCCTCAATAGGGTTATCAGTTGTGGCCAAGAATTGGCAGTCATGGAAGAGAAAAAAGACTACTATGGTCAGAAAGTACACTGATGAAAGGACTAATGTTATCAGCTGGTGTTTGTGGAACATGAGGACCTATCGTGAGTAGTTTGGGGCAGCAGAAACCTAACATAGTAGCAGGAAGAATAATTAGGGATAGAAGAAACCAAAGGCAATGACAGATGAGGACCAGAAAATAGCTGAGACTAACAAGTCTGAATTATTTATTCATTCATTTAACTCCTATTAAACACTTCCTACATGCTAAGCACAGGCAATATAGTGTGTCAAGGGGTAGATAATTCATTGTCAGTAATGGCAAAGCAAGAAATTTATAGTTATAGAAGCTAACACAGAAACAGATTGGTCAGGGGTCTTCAGGGAATTTAGGGGGACAAGGATGCATGGTGGCTGTAGTCTAAGTGCATCCCAGTATCAACAGTATCAACAAGAGAAGGCAACTGAAACTCATTTTGGAATAATACAGGTATGAAGGGAGGAAATAATGGTATAAGAGGGATTCTAGGAGAGAGAGAAGGGAAATTCAGAAGCAGTAGAAGCTTCAGAATGGCAGGGATGAGGCTGGAATGGTGGGACACGGGTCCTAATAAGAGTATCTTTGGAAGATGCCAGTGAAATCATATAGTCAATCTGAAGTTTTATTCTGTTTGAAATAAATACAACATAATGTTGATGAAATAAATTGTTTGGTTAAAAAGTATTCTCTAATGCAGAGGTTAAAGTCTTCATAAAAATTCAAATAAGTTATGTTGATACATAGACATTAGTCTGTATTTTGGAACTCTAAAGCTAATGCAAACTGCATGACATCAGATCAACTCAGATTTCAAGATTGCCTTGACCTCAACAGATGTAACACATTAGAACTTCCTAGTGTAAATAAAAGGGCCCAGACATATTGTTCTACATTACAAGATTTTTTCATGGTGCCTACTGAAATACATCAGAAGCACATCCATCAAATGTCACTTGAAATATTTCAGAGTATAATCTCTGAAGAGAAAATCATTTCCATTCTAATTAAGTTTCCGGAATTTGAAATCCAGCCAGAGCAAGACAAGTTCGATCAGAGTCCTTCTCATTAATACAAGATTGTGATGATAGCTCCCTGTGAAACTGGATGACCACAAGGCTGACCAGATAATTTTGCCTTTCTTCAATTCCATTGCCCTCAGCCAAATCAATAGAATGGCCATTCTTATCAATCTCCAATCTATCCACCATGATCAGACCAGGTACACTGTTGTCCAGTGACTTTCCCTAGCGATGCTCTGTAGCCTGAGAGCAAGCAAAGGAAAGCAGGTAGTAGGCATGATCTGGTATTGGAAAACTGGAAGTGGAGGGGCTGTGTTCACGTCTAGGTCAGGTAGAAAATCATATGTGCAGCCTAACTGGGTGTGAATGAGACGGTATTTAGTGACCGAAGAAGACCTCTCTGAGAGCTGCTGTGGTAGTTGTGGAATTGTGAAAGAAAAGGGAGATAATGAAGTTTCCATTTGAGATAGGGAGTGCTTAGTATTTAGACCTTGGCAGCACATACAAAAAGAAAGTTCCTGTGAAATAGAGATGACATTGTGCAGGGATATAAAAGGTTAAAAAACTGGAACCTTAGTGGGTCTTTAACATGAATATCCACATACCTAATAATTCTTAATTGATTGGGTGGCTGATTGATTGGTTTATTTGACCAGATGCAAGCCTGAGAATTATGATTTTAAATCTTAAAGATTCAGTAAGGAGACTTTTGGTTGTGGGATTAGTCAGGACAATTAAACTTTTACTCCAGGATATTGAATCTTGAATCAACTGATTCAAGAACTTAATTATTGCTCATTCCTACAGATGGCAGTACCTGGAACCCAGGAGAGACTGGTTTTTTGTCTGTTTTTCTTTTCTTTTTTTCAACCAAGAACACCAGAACCCTTCTGCTTTCTCCTTTATTCAAAGACTGTTCCTGAACTTTTTTTTAATCAAGTATATGAAACAATCAACATCTTCCATTAATGTCACTATTTTTAATTTAAGGTGTATTTCTGTTTTATGCAATAAAAACTCCTAAGATCAAGAAGTATCTACTTACTAGCATGAATACTACATGATTTTGCCTATTTTCTGAGAGTTGCTATAAATAGTGAATTGATAATATAATAATGCTTTCAAAAGAAAGAACATTTAATTTTTGTAATAAATATTAGTAATAGTAGATGATGCCTAAAATGGGGAGAAAGCCATATAGGAATACTTCTACTTAAAATTTTCCTCAGAACTTGAGTATTTCTCTGTTTCTTTCTTGTTGGGGATCTTGATCAAGTCACTTAATCTCCTTCTCTGAGCCAGTTTCCTCATCTATAATATGGGGATAATAAAACCTCTGGCAAATAATTACTATAATTATCGACTGAGATGATGCATATGAAAGTGGCACAGAACTTTGCTCACGGTTAGAATTCTGTAATCATCATTTATTATTATCTAATTAAGCATTCAGGTCTTTCTCCTCTACCAAAGAGCAGAGATTTATCTATCTTCTTCACCCCTCTATCTCTAGTTCTAAGCATAATGCTTATATAAATGGTGCTCAATAAATATTTGTTGAATAAATGAGTAAAATAAAAGCAAAATGATAAACAGAACCATTAGAGATTATATCACCTTTATCATTCAATTTGTTTCTGATTTTGTTCTGTTTAGTCAGAATTAAGAAATTCCTAATTTTCATAGATAACATTTTTTAAAATACATGTATCTTGAAGTTTTAGGATTTACTTCAATTAAACTAAGATGTTTGAAAGAGAAGTAGGAGGATATATTTCCTTTAAGTAGTTGAATATTCTTCTACCTGTTAGCATTTCTTATCATAAGTGTAAAAATGAGAATAGGTTCTCGACCATAGGTATGCACTCATTATCCACAGCCTGTGCAGGAACATGCATACATCCTTGTCACTGAACACAGCCCTTCTTTTTTGGTCCTAGTACCCTTGTTTGTCCTATTTGTACCCTACCAAGCTTGCAGAGACCTGCATTTAAAAAAGACTTAGGGGGCTTCCTTGGTGGCTCAGTGGTTAAGAATCCACCTGCCAATGCAGGGGACACAGGTTTGAGCCCTGGTCCGGGAAGATCCCACATTCTGTGGAGCAACTAAGCCCGTGCGCCACAACTACTGAGCCCGCATGCTACAACTACTGAAGCCCACCCACCTAGAGCCCGTGCTCTGCAACAAGGGAAGCCACCACAATGAGAAGCCCGCGCACCGCAATGAAGAGTAGCCGACTCACTGCAACTAGAGAAAGCCCGTGCGCAGCAACGAAGACCCAATGCAGCCAAAAATAAATAAATAAATAAATTTGAAAAATTAAAAACAATGAAAAAGACTTAGGCAGTATTGGAAAGCTTCTAGTTAATGGCACATATAGAAGTTCAAATACGTTCTTAGAGTTAATAGGAGAAACTTGATTCCAGGGTTCACACAAAATAGTAGTCAGGTTAGCAGCACATCACCCATTGGGAAGTATCCACCATGTTAAAATTGTAGTATATAAACATTTGGTTTCATACATGTTTTCAAAAATTACTATTTTAAAATAATAGTTTTTTAAAAAACATTAGTTGAGTATTACAACATAAAGCATGCGTGCTGATTTTAGAACAATAAAAGTATAGTAGTAAAATGGTGAAATATTAAACATAATTTTATCATTAACACAAACAGTGCTAATAATTGGTTCAATCCATCAAAAACACATTTGTATACATACATAAATGTTTTATTGAAAACTTAAAACGTGTGCATGATAAAAATTCAAACACTAAAGGTGTATTCAATGTAAAGTGAGTTTCCCATCTTGCTTCCTGAGTGCCCAAGTCCCACTCCTCAGAGAAAACTGCCATTACTACTATTCTCTGCATTCTTGTAGAAATACCTAATGGATCTAAGCATATTTATGTGTATCTCTTTTTAAAATTCCATATCAGAACATTTTTCGGCCCTGTGCTTTTTTTTTTTAACCACTTTATCTTGGAGATTTTATTCTATATCAACACATGTTAAATTACGTACCTAACACTGAAATATGAATCAAAATGTAGTAGAAACCTTGAAGCACCAGGACATAACTTTAGTACTGATATAGTCCAACTCCCCCATTTTATGGGTGAGAAGACTGAGACTCAAGGAGGTAATATGAAAATGAAACAGTGACAGAGCAGGGAGTCTGATTCTTAATCCTGTAACTTTGTATAATACCCTAGGGGTTAAATTCACAGAATTCCTAGAAGATTTCCTTCTTGGGGGGTGGGGCAGGCAGATGAGTAAAATATTGAAAGGAGGAGAAAAACATTACAAAAGTGGTAATTACGTTGAGCCAGTCACTCTATTCAATTGAGAAATGTTTAGAAGCCCTTTGCTAAAAGTTTTGCCGGAAGCGGCTTGTATTTCTGACTCAGTTACTGATAAAAACCTTGAGCAGATACCTGGGGGCCTTGGAAATTAGATGCTTCTGCAATTACTAGCTTTCTGTCTGCCAGCAGAAAGGAGAGGGATTCCTCCTCCCCCTTCTCTAGCTGCACAGCCTGACTGAGCCCCGATGAGCCCAGGCCAATTCCACTGAGGGTTGTTCAGTTCTGAGCCTGAGCCCTGGGGCCCAGGTAGCCCAGTGCACCGATCCGAGTTCCTGGGGCACTTTTCACAGAACCATTCTACCTAATTAGGCAAAATATTTTATAAACTAAAAAATCCATGGACATATTGCTTTATCAAACACACTGAGGAGACAATAACTTTCTATATATGTATATTTTTAACACCTTACTTCCTCTGGGCCAAATCAACTCACCCACGGTCTATGTCATAAATTCTAGATCTTGTCGTAAATTTTATCTACAGAATTAACTAACCATCTAACTGCTTCCAACAAAATAACCACACTTCTCTATGCAAACTTTTCTTGGTATCTTTAGCAAAACACCATTTAAATTTACATATATTTGTGAATTTAGAGGTATACCATCTTTCCAACAGAGTGCTACAGTTTATTACAGTTAGGATTTAACATATTGAAAATATCTGACAAAGCCAATGGATCCTGCCTTTGAATTCATTCTATAAATATAGTTTTGATGACATACTTGGTATAAGTCTCTGTGCTGGGATTACAGTAGGCAGGGTGGTTGGGCAGGGTGAATGATGAATATAATATAGTTTCTACCCCCATTCATAACTACCTGTAATACAGAGAGAACACTCTTTATTTCTTTTGCCTACTGGGTTTTAGAAGAAGAATGCAATAACCATGCTGTAGAGAAGACAATGTCTCAGGGGTTATAGAGGCGAAAAGAGAAGCTCTGAGGCAAATGTGAGCCTTATCCCAAAGTCTGGTAGATTAAGTGAACATTAAGAGGAAAATACAATAGAATGGTATATTTATTAAACATCTGGAGAAAAAATACATTTTAATTCAAATTTCTATTCAAAAAATACAAATTTATTTTATTTTTAATTTTTTAAACATATTTATTGGAGTATAATTGCTTTACAATGGTGTGTTAGTCTCTGCTTTATAACAGAATGAATCAGTTATACATGTAAATATATCCCCATGTCTCTTCCTTCTTGCATCTCCCTCCCTCCCACCCTCCCTATCCCACCCCTCTAGGTGGTCAAAAAGCACTGAGCTGATCTCCCTGTGCTATGCGGCTGCTTCCCACTAGCTATCTATTTTACATTTGGTAGTGTATATATGTCCATGCAACTCTCTCACTTTGTCCCAGCTTACCCTTCCCCCTCCCCATATCCTCAAGTCCATTCTCTAGTAGGTCTGCATCTTTATTCCCATCTTGCCCCTAGGTTCTTCATGACCTTTTTTTTTCTTAGATTCCATATATATGTGTTAGCATACGGTATTTGATTTCTCTTTCTGACTTACTTCACTCTGTATGACAGATTCTAGGTCCATCCACCTAACTACAAATAACTCAATTTTGTTTCTTTTTATGGCCGAGTAATATTCCATTGCATATATGTGCCACATCTTCTTTATCCATTCACCTGTTGATGGACAGTTAGGTTGCTTCCATGTCCTGGCTATTGTAAATAGAGCTGCAATGAACATTGTGGTACGTGACTCTTTTTGAATTATGGTTTTCTCAGAGTATATGCCCAGTAGTGGGATTGCTGGGCCATATGGTAGTTCTATCTTTAGTTTTTTAAGGAACCTCCATACTGTTCTCCATAGTGGCTGTATCAATTTACATTCCCACCAACAGTGCAAGAGGGTTCCCTTTTCTCTACACCCTCTCCAGAATTTATTGTTTGTAGATTTTTTGATGATGGCCATTCTGACTGGTGTGAGATGATATCTCATTGTAGTTTTTTTTTTTTTTTTTTTTTTTTAATTGCGGTACGCGGGCCTCTCACTGCTGTGGCCTCTCCCATTGCGGAGCACAGGCTCCGGACGCGCAGGCCCAGCGGCCATGGCTCACGGGCCCAGCCGCTCCGCGGCACGTGGGATCCTCCCGGACCGGGGCACGAACCCGCGTCCCCTGCGTCGGCAGGCGGACTCTCAACAACTGCGCCACCAGGGAAGCCCCTCATTGTAGTTTTGATTTGCATTTCTCTAATGATTAGTGATGTTGAGCATTCTTTCATGTGTTTGTTGGCAATTTGTATGTCTTCTTTGGAGAAATGTCTATTTAGGTCTTCTGCCCATTTTTGGATTGGGTTGTTTGGTTTTTTGATATTGAGCTGCATGAACTGCTTGTAAATTTTGGTGATTAATCCTTTTTCAGTTGCTTCATTTGCAAATATTTTCTCTCATTCTGAGGGTTGTCTTTTGGTCTTGTTTATGGTTCCTTTGCTGTGCAAAAGCTTTTAAGTTTCATTAGGTCCCATTTTTTTTGTTTTGTTTTTATTTCCATTTCTCTAGGAGGTGGTTCAAAAGGATCTTCCTGTGATTTATGTCATGGAGTGTTCTGCCTATGTTTTCCTCTAAGAGTTTAATAGTATCTGGCCTTATATTTAGGTCTTTAATCCATTTTGAGTTTATGTTTGTGTATGGTGTTAAGGAGTGTTGTAATTTCATTATTTTACATGCAGCTGTCCAGTTTTCCCTGCACCACTTATTGAAGAGGCTGTCTTTTCTCCACTGTATATTCTTGCCTCCTTTATCAAAGATAATATGACCATATGTGCTTGGGTTTATCTCTGAGCTTTCTATCCTGTTCCACTGATCTATATTTCTGTTTTTGTGCCAGTACCATACTGTCTTGATTACTGTAGCTTTGTAGTATAGTCTGAAGTCAGGGAGCCTGATTCCTGCAGCTCCGTTTCTCTTTCTCAGGATTGCTTTGGCTATTCGGGGTCTTTTGTGTTTCTATACAAATTGTGAGATTTTTTGTTTTAGTTCTGTGAAAAATGCCATTGGTAGTTTGATAGGGATTGCATTGAATCTGTTGATTGCTTTGGTAGTATCGTCATTTTCACAATAGTTGATTCTTCCAATCCAAGAACATAGTATATCTCTCAATCTATTTATATCATCTTTAATTTCTTTCATCAGTGTATTATAATTTTCTGCATACAGGTCTTTTGTCTCCTTAGGTAGGTTTATTCCTAGATATTTTTTTCTTTTTTTTTTGCGGTACGTGGGCCTCTCACTGTTGTGGCCTCTCCCACTGTGGAGCACAGGCTCCGGACACGCAGGCTAAGCGGCCATGGCTCACGGGCCCAGCTGCTCCACGGCATGTGGGATCCTCCGGACCGGGGCACGAACCCGTGTCCCCTGCATTGGCAGGCGGACTCTCAACCACTGCGCCACCAGGGAAGCCCGATATTTTATTCTTTTTGTTGCAATGGTAAACGGAAGTGTTTTCTTAATTTCACTTTCAGATATTTCATCATTAGTGTATAGGAATGCCAGAGATTTCTGTGTATTAATTTTGTATCCTGCTACTTTACCAAATTCATTGATTAGCTCTAGTAGTTTTCTGGTAGTATCTTTAGGATTCTCTATGTATAGTATCATGTCATCTGCAAACAGTGACAGCTTTACTTCTTCTTTTCTGATTTGGATTCCTTTTATTTCTTTTTCTACTCTGATTGCTATGGCTAAAACTTCCAAAGCTATGTTGAATAATAGTGGTGAGAGTGGGCAACCTTGTCTTGTTCCTGATGTTAGTGGAAATGCTTTCAGTTTTTCACCATTGAGGACGATATTGCCTGTAGGTTTGTCATATATGACCTTTGTTTTGTTGCGGAAAGTTCCCTCTATGCCTACTTTCTGGAGGGTTTTTATCATAAATGGGTGTTGAATTTTGTCAAAAGCTTTCTCTTTATCTATTGAGATAATCATGTGGTTTTTCTCCTCCAATTTGTTAATATGGCGTATCACATTGATTGATTTGCGTATATTAAAGAATCCTTGCATTCCTGGGATAAACTCCACTTGATCATGGTGTATGATCCGTTTAATGTGCTGTTGGATTGTGTTTGCCAGTATTTTGTTGAGGATTCTTGCATCTATGTTCATCAGTGATATTGGCCTGTAGCTTTCTTCCTTTGTGGCATCTTTTTCTGGTTTTTGTATCAGGGTGATGGTGGCCTCGTAGGATGAGTTTGGGAGTGTTCCTCCCTCTACTATATTTTGGAAGAGTTTGAGAAGGATAGGCGTTAGCTCTTCTCTAAATGTGTGATAGAATTCACCCGTGAAGCCATCTGGTCCTGTGCTTTTGTTTGTTGGAAGATTTTAAATCACAGTTTCAATTTCAGTGCTTGTGATTGGTTTGTTTATATTTCTTCCTGGTTCAGTCTCAGAAGGTTCTGCATTTCTAAGAATTTGTCCATTTATTCCAGATTGTCCATTTTTTTGGCATAGAGTTGCTTGTAGTAATCTCTCATGATCCTTTGTACCTCTGCAGCGTCAGTTGTTATTTCACCTTTTTCATTTCTAATTCTGTTGATTTGAGTCTTCTCCCTTTTTTTCTTGATGAGTCTGGCTAATGGTTTATCAATTTTGTTTATCTTCTCAAAGAACCAGCTTTTAGTTTTATTGATCTTTGCTATCGTTTCCTTCATTTCTTTTTCATTTATTTCTGATCTGGTCTTTATGATTTCTTTCCTTCTGCTAATTTTTGGGTGTTTTTGATCTTCTTTCTCTAATTGCTTTAGGTGTAAGGTTAGGATATTTGAGATGTTTCTTGTTTCTTAAGGTCGGATTGTATTGCTAAAAACTTCCCTCTTAGAACTGCTTTTGCTGTATCCCATACGTTTTGTGTTGTCATGTTTTCAATGTCAGTTGTTTCTAGGTATTTTTTGATTTCCTCTTTGATTTGTTCAGTGATCCCTTGGTTATTAAGGAGTGTATTGTTTAACCTCCATGTGTGTGTATGTTTTACATAATTTTTCCTATAATTGATATCTAGTCTCATAGCGTTGTGGTCGGAAAAGATACTTGATACAATTTCTATTTTTTCAAATTTACCAAGGCTTGATTTGTGACCCAGGATATGATCTATCCTGGAGAATGTTCCATGAGCACTTGAGAAGAAAGTGTATTCTGTTGTTTTCGGATAGAATGTCCTATAAATATCAATTAAGTCCAACTTGTTTAATGTATCATTTAAAGCCTGTGTTTCCTTATTTATTTTCACTTTGGATGATCTGTCCATTGGTGCAAGTGGGGTGTTAAAGTACCCTACTGTGATTGTGTTACTGTCGATTTCCCCTTTTGTGGCTGTTAGTATTTGCCTTATGTATTGAGGTGCTCGTATGTTGGGTGCATAAATATTTACAATTGTTACATCTTCTTCTTGGATCTATCCCTTGATCATTATGTAGTGTCCTTCTTTGTCTCTTGTAATAGTCTTTGTTTTAAAGTCTATTTTGTCTGATATGAGAATTGCTACTCCAGCTTTCTTTTGATTTCCATTGCATGGAATATCTTTTTCTATCCTCTCACTTTCAATCTGTATGTGTCCATAGGTCTGAAGTGTGTCTCTAGTAGACACCATATATATGGGTCTTGTTTTTGTATCCATTCAGCCAGTCTGTGTCTTTTGGTTGTAGCATTTAATCCATTTACATTTAAGGTAATTATCAATATGTATGTTCCTATTACAATTTTCTTAATTGTTTTGGGTTTCTTATTGTAGGTCTTTTCCTTCTCTTGTGTTTCCTGCCTGGAGAAGTTCCTTTAGCATTTGTTGTAAAGCAGGTTTGGTGGTGCTGAACTCTCCTCAGCTTTTGCTTGTATGTAAAGTTTTAAATTTCTCCATCAAATCTGAATGAGATTCTTGCTGGGTAGAGTAATCTTTGCTGTAGGTTTTTCCCCTTTATCACTTTAAATATGTCCTGCCATTCCCTTCTGGCTTGGAGAGTTTCTGCTGAAAGATCAGCTGATAACCTTCTGGATATTCCCTTGTACATTATTTGTGTTTTTTCCCTTGCTGCTTTTAATGTTTTTTCTTTGTATTTAATTTTTGATAGTTTGATTAGTATGTGTCTTGGCATGTTTCTCCTTGGTTTCATCCTGTGTGGGACTCGCTGTGCTTCCTGGGCTTGATTAACTATTTCCTTTCCAATATTCGGGAAGTTTTCAACTATAATCTCTTCAAATATTTTCTCAGTCCCTTTCTTTTTCTCTTCTTCTGGAACCCCTATAATTCGAATGTTTGTGCATTTAATGTTGTCCCAGAGGTCTCTGAGAATGTCCTCAATTCTTTTCATTTTTTCTTCTTTATTCTGCTCTGCTGTAATTATTTCCACTATTTTATCTTCCAGGTCACTTATCCGTTCTTCTGCCTCCGTTATTCTGCTATTCATCTCTTCTAGAATTTTTAATTTCATTTATTGTGTTGTTCACACAATTACTTTTAATATTCCTTCATTTTATTTAAATTGTTTTTCCAATTTTCCCTTTTCCCCTAAATTTCTGTTGTAGTATTATACTGTTGAAATAAAAATCTATAAAGTAAGGGCTGCAGAATAAGCACCTTGTAAAATGGTTGTAAGAAAGTGGCAGTATAACAGGGTAGTCTGAGGTCAAGACTAGTCACATTTCTGGAAATGGGAGTAGATGAGCTGGCAGCCCAGGGCAGAGACAGCTTAAGTCATTAAGCTTGGAGAGTGGTCTAGAGGAGCCTTCCCTAAGAAAATAACCCAGGTCAAGGCCTAGTTGCCCTTGTGTCTGAAAAGTCGGCTGCCTGAAATGGAAAGGATGGGGGGAAAGTAGTAGTGGAGAAGTATTGCGGAATGTGGCAGAAGAGGAGGGTCATGTTCCAGGTCTCTGACAAGTCCCAGGGACAGGCTCACCAAGTGAGGTCCTTGGCTTTGTGCAGGAAAGAATTTAAGAGAGAGCCATAGTAAAGTGAAAGCAAGTTTATTTAGAGATTCACATTCCATAGGTAGAATGCAGTTCATCTCAGAAGGTAAGAGTGGCCCAAAAATGGGATGGTTAGTTTTTTGTGGGCTGGGTAATTGCATAGGCTAAGGGGCAGGAGGATTATTCCAACTATTTTGGGGAAGCGGCAGAGATTTCCAGGAATTGGGCCATCGCCCACTTTTTGGCCTTTTATGGTCAGCCTCAGAACTGTCATGGCACCTGTGGGTGTGTCATTTAGCTAGTGTATTGATACTACAATGAGTGTATAATGAGGCTCAAGGTCTACTGGAAGCTGAATCTTCTGCCATCTTGGGTCTTGTGGGTTCTAACCAGTTTATGTCATATCCTCAAGGGCTATGTCAGTCTTTTAAAAGTTGTGCCCTGCCAGCTTCCCTCCTGTCTCAGAAGGAACCAGAGAGAGAATGGAAAAGGCCAGGACTTGCAAGATAAAGAAAACAGACCTATCCGTGGTCAAAGAATCGGGAAGTAGAGTTGTCTGCCTGGTCGAATGCTCAGAAAGTATGCAGTGTTGTGAAAAGTGTGCTCCGATTTCAGAATTACCTGAGTTGCTTTCTGAAAATGCAGATTGCTGAGCTTAATTAAGAAGTACTGAATCCCAGTCTGTGAGGGTAGGCATTCTGTGCATCTTCTCAAAGTGATTCTCATGCACTTTAAAGTTTGAGAACCATCAAACATCAGCATGCTTAAGAATCACCAGGAAGCTTGCAAAGAAACAACGTATTCCTGGATTCCATGACTGGAGATTCTGATGCAGTGCAGCTGGGGTGCTGTCAAGGTATCTGCATTTTTAGCAAGCACCTTTGGGCTTTAAAACAGGTGGTTCACAAATTGCACTTAGGGAAATAATGTTATAGGTTCTTTGAATAAATTTAAAAATTGTCAGGAAAACAAAGAATCAGATAACCTATGATTAGGTATTAAGTACAGTATAAGAATGGCATCCTAATTCCTTATTTATTTGTTTATTTATTTACATGATACTCTAGTGCTGGTGAATCTGTTTAATATTTAAATATAATATGAGAATTTTGTGAGAGAATTTTGTCCTTTCTTATCTCCACAACATTATTACTGGTTATCATGTAGGTTGTAAACACACAAAGAAGTGACTTGTTAACTTCTTGAGTGCAAAGTGATTTCATCCAATTAAGCCTCCTGAAATTCTTTAACAGGTGTCTGCAGTTATGCCTGAGTCAAACACCCTCCTTCCAGCTGGCTATGCCTTTGAGATGGAAATCAGAACAAAGTGAGAAGGCATTGACTACTAGAGATGTCAATGAAGAAAATGCAAAGAAGAAAGAAAAGAAAAAAGGAAGTTGAGTTCTCTTATAGGCCCCAGGATAGAACTTATACCAGTAAGTATATCAGTTCTTAGATTACAAGTGGTCATTAATTGTCATTTGTCTGAACGCCGGCTGGACGTTGGTGGAGTTCCAGGGCAATGAGCATCCAAAACTCTCATGGGAAAAATTTTGCATTTAAGGAAATGTAACTCAGTGATAATTCAGACCGTGGACAGAAATATCACACATACGATAGGAAGGGCCTCTTCTTCATATCCTGCCCTCTTCCCCAACTCCACTCCCCACCACACACACACATACTTTTCTCTAGCAGATAGAAAAATAGGACAGGCGATATATATAAAGTGGAACCAGCTTTTTAGGCTTAGGAAAAAAGCATTTGGGGCTATGTAAGATTCTTGGCTACTTTCACTAATTTTGTTTGTGAAATTGTATTTTTTAATTATTTGTTTTTATTTTCATTGATTTTGAGAGTTCTTTTTTTTTTTTTTAACTTGGCTGCTATATCCTTTTTTGCCCTTTCTAAATTTTTACTAACTTAAAACACAGTCACCAGGGCTTCCCTGGTATCCAGTGGTTAAGAATCTGCCTGCCAGAGCAGGGGACACTGGTTCAAGCCCTGGTCCGGGAGGGTCCCACATGCCGCAGAGCAACTAAGTCTGTGTGCCACAACTACTGAGCTACTGAGCCTGTGCTCTAGAGCCCAGAAGCCACAACTACTGAGCCCCCGTGCCACAACTACTGAAACTCGCATGCCTAGAGCCCATGCTCTGCAACAAGAGAGGCCACAGCAATGAGAAGCCCGCGCACCACAACGAAGAGTAGCCTCCGCTCACCGCAACCAGAGAAAAGCCCGTGCACAGCAAGGAAGACCCAACACAGCCAAAAATAAATAAAATAAAATAAATTTAAGAAACATAGTCACCTGTCTTAACTGAGAGAGGAGGAAGAGTGGAAGGATATTTGTTCAGTATTTAGCACGTTCTAAAGAGAGTAAGATATTCCTGGGGCGTTGTGCTAGCAGTAGGATCAAAAGAAAAGAACCCAGAAGGAAAAGCGAGACTCTAGGGAAAAAAAAAATGTGAATATTATTACAATAAATTCTCCCCCTGCTTCCAGCAAGGGTTTCTAAAATTCTGTTTTAATTAGGATGAGTGATTATTCCTTTTCAACCGTGAATTATTGGGGTTTTTTGTTTTTGTGTTTGTTTGCTTGTGAAAACCACTGAATTGCAGAAGCAGCAGGGACTCAAATCAGCGCTGTATTGAGGCCTTGCTTGTGTTACTCTGAACACAGTTAAGCTGCAGCTCCAGGGAGATGAAAAAGGTATTTAGCCTCAGGCCCAGTTGCTTCCTCCTGTTGTCAACAACTTTATATTTCCCTTTTTATTTATTCTTTTTATTTTCTCACCCTCTTGTCACAAGTCACACTTATTAACAGCTTGTTAACAGTCTTTTCGGTTGACACAGAGGTGAAAAATAGTACCTCAACCTTCAACCTTTCATATGGTGTATATTATTCTCCCCTCCCCTCAGAGAAGCATCAGTCCATGACATGGATGTTTGTGTCCCTGGTTAGAGAGTCTTGTTTATGGCCTTTCCCTGCTGTGACAGCCGGTCAATGCTGAGCACAGGGACTGCCCCAGCCCTTGTAGCTGATATTGCACACTGCCTGGGGCTCCTGGAGACTGAACATTCCCATTACCTGTAACTGCTGAACCCACAGGGACTCAGAAACTGACTGTTTCCCAAGACAAAGACTAGTGGTAAAGCAGGGATGGCAAAGCCAGATGCTTTTTCCTGCCAGTGCCTGTCATCAGAGAGCCTCCACCCCACACACCATGGAGTTTATCTGGTAGTATAAGTCACGGGCTTGTGAATTCTTTGGGGGCATTGCATAGTGCTTTAGCGTACCTTTAGAAAGATGGGGACACAAGGGTCAATTCTACAGTCGTAGCATATGTACTGCCCTGACTCCACAGGAGGGAGAAGTGAAATGGGATTTCTTTTCCTCTACAGTCTTTGTTTCTTAGCACATGTGGGAGTATAAAAAGCTCTATCATTCATGTGAATTTTACATTATAGAGTTGAAGCAGGTATTTTCTAACTTGCCATCTTTTTGTTCTAGAGTTTTACAAATCTCACATTTTCATGGTAGCACAGTATGATCTTTAAAGGTGTGAGCTCTAGGTTCTGTTCTTGACTCGGACACTTACTGGCTTTGTGACCTTGGGCAGGTTGTGTAACTATTAAGGTGCCTCACTTCTTTCCATTGAAAAGTGGGGTTTAATACTAATGCCTCATCTGTGGAGTTGTTTTGAGGATGAATGGAGTAGCGTGGTTGGCCTGCTCAGAGACGGGTCTGGAACGTCATAAACAAGCATATTAGCCCTTGGTACGAACTTCAGAAGGGCCTGCTTGTTTTCATAGGAGACCATGCATGCCTCAGTGAACCAGTGCTCTTAGGGTAGAGCTTCCCTGGTTAGATAATGAATTAACTCCCTGACTGGAATCAGAGAGGGATTCTCAGAGGATGGATCCTTGTAGCTCTTGGGTGCTGATTTGTCATCAGAATGCAACTGAAAACAGAATGAAGTTTGGCATGAAAAAAAAAAAAAAGAAAACAGAATGAAAAATCATCTACATTCTAGGCCAGTACATGTCCATCTCCAATACCGTCATGTGATGGAGCAGAATGTAATATCCCAAGAAGCTGACACAATCTTTTGTTGGAACAATGTTAATTTTAGATTCTAGCCAAGTATACTCAATAGTTGTAAATCACTGAGTTTCTAAGAGTAAAGCTAGATGCCTATTGGTACTCAGCCTTCATTCAAAGGCATAACCCAGTTGTTCTTTACACTGGAATATATGACACATATAACATGATATGGTATACTCAAGGTAAGTACCTAAAGTAGGGGTGGAAAATATCCTGCAGTCAGCCTTTAAGTATTGCTTTATATGTACTTTTAAGCAATTGTCTTGATACAGATAATATTACAACAAAATAAAATTATTCATTATAGTCTTACCATATTTATAATCTTATTATAAGGTTGTAAGATTATGACACTCTCACATCAAGTAGCTTTTCTTTTTCATATTCTTTTTCAATCAATCTTTACACATAAACATATGCTTTGTACATTAGAAGGTAATATATACTTCTCTGTTTTGTTCTAATTCACTTAGCCTTATTTACTCAAGCATTTTTTGAAATAACATAATCCTCATAATTATTCATTTTAATGTATAGCTAGCTTTCTAGTGCATAGATGTATTGTGTTTTACTGTTTTCTTCTCATTGGATGCTAAGGTTACTTTCATATTACTGTTAACATGACACTACAGCCCATTACTTTGTGCATAGCCTCTTTCCCCTTCTCTTGGATTCTTTCTCTAAGCATCAATTTAAAAAGTAATATTATATTCATAATTATGAACTGGATTGTCTTATTCTTACAAAGCATTAGCTCCTTGGTGTGCAAGTTTCTTTAAGAATAGACCCCAGACATAGAGTTTGGAGGAGGATATGAAACATGATGACCAAGAGTGGATGGAGTCTTCTCCAGGAGAGAATGATTTAGTCTCTCAAAGAAAAAATTAACTGAGTATTTTGCATGTTCTAGGTACTGTGCTAGGCCTGAGGATGTGATGATGAGCAAAACGACATAGTCCCTGTCCTCTTAGAGACCGAATCTAGTGAAGGAATCGCTTCTGATCAAATAATTGCACAAATAAATAACAACTCACAATATTGTACAACAGTAAAATGTGTTATGCCATGAGGCTTAGCTACGGGGAGTGATTAAGGGAAAAGGCTCAGGTTAATTTTCTAAGGAAGTATTATTTAGCTTAGTTGTGAAGCGTGAATAAAATGTAAATTAGGAAGCTGAGGTGTTTTCTAAGTAGGGAGAAGAACATTTGAACTGACCCTATGGCAGGAGGGGAAAGACTCATTGGGGGTTAGAAAGTCATGCAAGGGGAGCTGGAGCACAGATATTGAGACATCTGTTTTCTGGGACAGGAGGCACATTGCTCTGGGATAGTTACTCTGGATGTGAATGGGAGAATAGAGTTGATGCTTTTATTTCTTTTCATTCTGCAGACTTCTCATTGCTACTGTCAAAACTCGTTCTAATATTGGTAATAGCTTTCAGAGTTGCTTGGTGATCTCTATATGCTTCTTAGAAACAATATTCCATTTATAGTCAAAAAGTAAAGGAACTGCCATATTATTCATATAGCTCTTTTTAAAAGAGTAAATTTACATCCATGATTTTATGTCAATAAAAGGCATTTCATTTTCCAGATGACTCTGAGACAAGCAAAGCAAATATAAATATTCTGGTTGACATTAAGGTTGGCCAAATCTCTGCAGAGATTATATGTTTTATAGGAAAGGAAGTCAACATGCTTAAACATCCATTATCTCAGAGCTCTCCAATCTAATAATTTCTTCAATGGGATATCAACTTTCTAAAGGTCAGGAAAAATTATAACTATTTATGACTTAATCTTCTCTGGGCTCTAAAGGACTCAAAATGCCTGCCCTGTCACTCTGTCATGTAGGCAATGGCTGGATCTGTAGTGCTTTGGGTCCATACAGATGGATATATGTGATTAATGGGGGTGTTATGGTCACCTCATATTTTCATGGCACTTAAAATTTTCTAAAGCATTTCCATATTTTTTATTGCATTGAGTCCAGTTTTAGAACCAGAACAGACTTTAATGATTATTTAGTTTAAAGGTGTTGTTAACAGAAAAAGCAATAAGCTTGGACAACTGTGTTCAAATTAAAGCTCTGTAATGTACTAGGTAAGTGGCTTTAGGCAAGTCACATAAACTGTCTGTAACACAGTCTCCCCATTTCTACATGGAGCCTATCTAGTACCAAATGGGTGAGGTGGCTTGAGTAATAATTGAGGGCACATATGAAAAAGGTTCCCAGGAGGTGTTTAATCTATATCAATTAGAAATGCAACACTTGTTCACACACAAACTAAGACAGGAAAATATGCAAGTAAATGGTCCCCACCCATACTGGCTTGAGTTTACAGGTGATGGGATGGAAGGGAATGGGGGAAAGCAGCTTGTTCAAGACAACTTCCCAATAAAATCCAGGTCTCCTGACTCTTGGTCTTTCATATTTATCTCCATTCCTATCCTTCTCCTTTGGAATTTCTTTGCCTGCCTATGTTCTCTTCTTTAGGGATTTATTCCTTTCCATATTAAACAGAAAATAAAATAACAACATCCATGAGTTTTACTAACATGACCGTCTGACCTCAAACTACCACTCTTATGTCTTACAAAAGACATCTCTAACCATAAACTATCAACTTACAATAATAGAGCATGCAGTACTGCAGAGGGAAAAAAAACTAAATTGGATATCAGGGCATCTAAGTTTTAGTCTCTTAATTTCAGTGATTAACTGTGTGATTTTAAATAAGACACTTAACCTTTCTATGCCTTATTGAAAAAGATGACATTGGACTGGGATAGAGCTAAGAACTTCTCAATACCCTTAATATTTTGAGAATCTATATATGATGTAATAGAGTGTTCATTACTCACCGGAAGCAATTAACAACAGTGAAATGCACTTATATAGTTGTGATTTACTAAGCCATTGTATACATTGTTCTGGAGATTTTCTTTTTTTATTAAAATATTTCAACAGTAGGTAGATTGGGACTTCCCATGGGAATTGATTATTCATTTGTATATATACATTTGTGAATTGCAGCAGGAATAAAATACTACCCTTTCTACTCCTTTACTGAACTACGTTTAACCTATAAGAACCAAATCAAATAATATCATTTCTGTGATACTTTCCCACTCACCCAAGTGGAAACAAGCACACCCAAAGTATTTAGTTATACCATCCACCAGGAATCAGTGTGGTTATTTATGTGTCTGTCTCCTATACAAGACTGATGTATCCTCAGGATCTAATTTACAGCCTGGCACAAAATAGATCCTCGATAATTATTTGCTGAATTTAAGAGGAGTAGAATAATTTAGTAAGCCTACCTGTGTCTGTCACTGAATGTGCTAAAACAGAACAATTTTCAGATTATTCTAAGATTGGCTTCATTGCATATTTGACTCTATGTGATGTTTATGGTGGAAACAATAATGAAGAGGCTTGTGACAACCTGAATAGCCACCAGCCTTGATGACTTACGGGAAATTGCCCCTGTGACCTTTGACTGACCTTAAAAAATGACTGTGCACCCCCACGCATTGCATTTCCCTTCAGTATTAGCTGTCGCTCATGTAGCTCACATTGTTTATTTGTTTTCTGGTGGAAACTATTAAAATGTAGAACTGCAGAGAGTAGGATTTTGTTGAAAAAGATGAGCCCACAGAGCCCAAGGCACATGGAGGGACAGTGTGGTTCTTCCTTGGAGTGGAACAATCACACGGAGAATCTTCTCTTGGTTTATAAGTCCTCCATAGCTGCTTCTCAGGAACTCTCCCCCTACGCTGACCAGAGAACAGATTTGTAGAACTTTTGCTAGAGTTAATTCACAGCAGATTGGTAACCAATAGCAGTTTTGGAGCCAAGTGGATTATTATAGGTTACTCGTAAAGCTTATTCAAGAGAGGCAGCGTGACATAATTCAGTGACAATAGACTGCATTTTTTCCAGTTCTGTCGTTTACCAGCTGGGTGAACTTGCAGAAGCCACGTCACCATTTTGAGACTCAGCTCGTCATTTATTAAACGCAGGTAACGATCCCTTCCTTTCTCTTTTATGGCATTGCTGGTGAGGTTCAATTTAGAAAGTGGATAAGTGTTTTGAAAATGTAAGATGTTATTATTTACCTCCTCCACTTATATCTTAACTTCATGGATGAAGAAAATCATGACAGACGGTACTATATTTTGAGCTTATGGTTGAGGCGAATTTTAGTTGGGATAATTTGGGCAAAACACTGGTTTGTGATCTTGTGCTTAGTTTAACCTAGATAATTATTTAACTTTCACTGCAAATTTAGAAAATGATGTGCCATACATACAGAAAATTTTAAAGCAAGAGATATCCTTTCTTAATCCCAAAGAAAGCTATGTTTAACTTGACTAAACCATAGACGTTTGAACACTGAATCATCTGAATATTATAACAATCAAAATACGACTTCTTTAAACACAAGTAAATAGACTTGATTTTAAAACACATTAGTGGTTTTACTTAATTCAGTCTTGAAGATGGAATGTTATTTGTCAACTACGTGTTAAGGGTGTATAGCTATATGTGTTTGGGAGCCTGCTTATAACTAAGAATCCCAAGGTGAGATGAGAACCTTTCAGTAGAAAATTGTGCTTTCACAGCTGTTCTGGGCCAAATATTGAATCAGAGTATGATTTCAGTCAATGGTTTTTATAAAGAGAAAGTAGCACTTAGTTTCATGGGTAATATCCCAGAACAAATGGAATTTGTTTGCATTATTCTGCTTTTTCAGTGGAGGGGATAAATGTCACCCAGTGATTTGATTAGGTATTCACGGACTTTCATAGCAATTACATTAGATTCTTATTTCAGATAGTCTCTCATAGGGTAGAAATTTTCCAAAAATAATGATAAAATAAAGCACATCATATTATATCTTTTCATGTTACAAAAGTTAAACACTGCAGTCTACAAAGAAGAGACAAAAACAAGACACGTTTGTTTGGGGCCTGTCAAGATTTCAAACCCCAAAGGGTCTGTGTTTGACAATACAGCCTCTCCTTCCCAAGGGAAAGGCTTGTTTCCTCTGTGGCTTTTAGCATTTGCCACACACGTGAAACTGGAAGGACTCCTGAGGGAGGAGAAAAATCTCATTTTAGAGCTTTGGTACAAAGCCCCTTCGTGGAACAGGGCAGAGTGTTTTTGCATTCTAAATTCTGGCTTTTCTTGAATTCCCTGTAAAGGCAGACTAGCTCTTTTGTTTAGATTTTAAACATATAGCCCGCCTGGTAAAATTACAAGCTCTGAGAGTCTGGCTGCCTCATTTCATTTGTGGTGTCAGGGGAAACAATCCCCAGTGAAAATATTAAACACCAGACTATTATTTACCAGTGATGCTGGCTCTGAGCCTAATCTTCAGGTGTCTCCAAAAACTATTTTTTTCAAGAAAGATCTTCCTTGTTTAGATCTGATGAAAAATCTCCATGCCTGACCAGATGCTTTGTGTTTGTCAACATTCCTGACTGCGTCTGTAAAGTACAAAATGACATCACAGACCAGGCTTCCTTATCTGAATCCAAGGACCTGGTGCCCTTGGCTGGGACCCACAGGCATTGGGGTCACACCTATGGCAACACAAAGTATTTTAAAATGACACCTGTCTGAGAGCTTATAAGGCATATTTGTAAGAAATAAATGCATTTGACCAGGAACAATACTATTGTTGATTCAAACAAGATGGTTTAGTTGTCTTTTTTCTTTTTTTTTTTGATGGGGAGTTATGAATCTTACAGACATTAAAGCAGAGGTATTTTTGAAGGAGGTGGCCATATAATTAATTGTGGACAAAATGACCATCTTGAAGGGAGGGTCTTTGATTGTGAGGGAAAAAAAAAAAAAAAAACACCAAAAGCAAAAGCATAAGATTTGGAATAGCAAGCCCTGGATTTGAATAATGGCTACATGACTGTATGATCCCAGAGAAACCACATTACTCCTGAGACCTCAGTTTTCTCAGTGATAAAGTGGGAATCATTTTTTTGTGTTTTATTCTATGGATCAAAATAAAATGACATGATGTATTTCAAAGTGTTCTATGAATATTAAAGTGGTAAGATATTACTATTATTATTATTACTACTAAAACTATTGGGAGAAGAAGGAAAGAATGGAGAGAAAAAAATATAAACATTTGTTGTATCCGGTGTTCCATAATAGATATTATGCTATCCATTAAGAATATGAGGACACATGATACAGTCCTTGACCTGAACGAGCATGCCTGGTAGGGGATATTGCCTTGTAAAAATATAATTGCAAGGCAGTGTGGTAGATAGAATAATAGAGATAGATACTAGATCCCAGAACGGAACCAAAAATGAATTGAGTACTTAGGTTTGAGTGAGTCTAGAAGGACTTTCAAAGGAAAGAGACACTTAATCCTTTGAAGCTTGAAGGATTAGTGGGAGTTTCCTCCTACCTCCTGTGGGGATGAGGGTATTCCAGAGAGATGGGCGTTGGAGGAATGAAAGAGCAGGTCAGGTTCAGGATCTGCTATGCCTCGAGCTCTGCTTCTATGTGGGGTAAACAGAGTGAGCTGAGGCCAGACAGGGAAGCAGGTGGCAGGTTATGGAGGGTCACTTTCCCTCAGGAAGCCCTTTCCTCTAGAGAAGGGCTTTAAGCAGGTAAGTGGCATCCATTTATTTAAGCTACTATTTCTATTGCATTTTCTGTGTGCTAGGCATTGTTCTAAGAGCTTTATACATGTTTATTTCATCTTCATCACAATCAACTGAAGTAGATATTATTTTTATTCCCATTTAACTTCTGAGGAGAGTGAGGCAAAGACAGGATAAATTACATTCCCAAGATGACATGGCTAGTAAGTGATGGAACCAGGATTCAACCCAGCTTCTGACTTCCACAGAGTTAACCACTCCAGTACGCTGCCACTCAGGATTAGTTCCCTGTTTTAGAAAGATCACCCTTGGTCCTGGGCAGGGGATGGTTTGGGGAGGAGGTGAGGCTATAGGCAGGGAGACCAGAGGGGACAGAGATGTAAAAGTCAAGACAAGAAATGATGCATCAGTGAGGTAAGACAGAGGGAATGGATGGGTTCAAAGGATGTGTTTCGTGGTAGAACTGATAGTAATTGGTGTGGCTGATTGTGGAGTGTAAGGGAGAGAGAGTTAAGAATCTCAAGTTTCGGGGTAAGTGATGATTCCATTAACAAGATAGGAAAAACCTAGGCTAAGAATGGGAGGAGAAATATAACTGACCGTGTGAATTTTGAAGCAGCTGTGGAATGTGCAGGTGGCCAGGTACGGACCACAGATGGTTATAGGGGCTGGAATTCAAAGGCAAGGTCTAAGTCTGAAATTTAGATTTAGGAGTCATCACAGAAGCTGTGAATATATATGTGAATGCCCAGGGAAAGTTTAAATGGATCGCTACTGATCTGATCCAGCTTAGAGATGGAGATGTTTGAGTTTGCCTCTTTTGGCGTGGAGTGAGAAGAGCAAAGGGTTTGGAACAGAACGCTAGGGAGAGCCAGCTCTCGTGGTGTCTTCAAGAATGATAGAATGAGCAGAATCCTATCGGCGTATTCTGCCTGCAGTTAGTTGAAATTAGGCATATGTAACTGCTCAGAGTTTAACAACTGCAGAAATAATAGTTTATAGAAAGGAAGGGATAAATCATGTCTGCTTGCTGAACATTTTAGCGCAGCGATAGAATGTCTGACTATTCACAAGGAAAGTTGTCTTTAGACTCCCCTGGGAAGACACCGGATTATATCTGCTTTTAGCTCTGTTACGAGAGAGTGTCACTGTAGGCGCTTGCAGTTGGGATTTATAACATAGTGTGGTTTACAGTGAATAGGTTTCTCGGGGCAGGCTGAGGTGCATTACCGGAGGCACTGCTGCTTTCACAGAGTACTGGGAGGTCGAACTTAACTGTTTTATCCATTGTATGAGTAATCTTCACGTAAAAAAGATTTTTTATGTAGGTGGATTTCAGGAATAGGTCATGCCCTTTATGTTCTGTTTGGGAGGAGTCACACTGAAACTCAGCCTGGACAAAAAGGATGAGGATTACTTCATGGCAGGAGTCATTAATGACAAGGATCACACTCCATGTTTACCAGGAGGTTTTATTGAGAGTTTACAACATCGTGCCACATTATTTTGAAATGCCACTGAGTAAAAGGATGTTGCCAGAGACTTTCTGGATGAGTGTACCTACCCTAAGTAATATTAAAACATCTAATACTGACATTTAGAATGACAGAGGAAGAAAGCATTTCTGATTAGAAAAATTTAAATATTTAGATATATACTTAACTGTGTAATGGAGCAGCTTAAACCCAAATGATTCTTTCAGGTGCATGTAGTGGGGACAGACTACATTAAATGGGGGCTTTGCTCTCCTTGTACTGACTACTCAAGAATTATAAGAATTTTAAGAGTAAAAGTTCTATGCATTTGAGTATGTCAAGTACAGTACATTTGATTGTAAACAATTTAAAGACAGACTGTCTCCGTTATAATAACTGTTAGGTTATCTGACCTCATACCCATTGGAAAGTTTTAGAAACCAGCATTTTCCAACTGTAGCTCTTCATTCTAAAAACTGGTTTCAACACTACAGCGAAAGGAAACAGGGTAGAATTTCTATGAAAAATGTATCAAAAAAAAAATGAGAGGCTAATGGTGACATAGAAGGGGAGGAGTGTAATGTTATTTGTTTTAGTTATCTATTACTATATAACAAGCCACCCAAGATATAGAGGCTTAAAACATTAATAGTTTTATCAATGTTTCTTACCATTCTGTGGGTTGGCTGGTGATCCTTCTGCTCCAGCTAGGGTTACTCCATTGGCTGCATTCAGCTGGCAAATGGGCTGGGCTAGAATATCCAAGACTACCTCTCTCACATGTCTGGGGCCTTGAAGGTGACTGTCAGCTGGGCTACTTCTGTTCTCCAAGGTTTTATATGACCTCTTTTTCCACTTAGTGCCTTATCGTCCAAGGTTTCTCCACATGAACACTCTTCCCAGCAGGAGAGTATGGGCTTCCTTATAACATGGCAGTCGAGTCCCAAGAGAGCAAAAGTGGATGCTATCGGTCATCTTAATGGCTAGGCTCTGAACTCACACATGTCCCTGCCATTGCATTCTATTGGTCAAAGTAAATCACAAGGTCAGCCCAAATTCAGAGGGAGGGGAAATAACCTCGACCTCTTGATGAGAGGAGCAGCCTGTTGCTAGAAGGATGGGTGGAATTGTTGGTGGCCATTTCTGGAGACAACCACATTATTAAAAATACATTTTCTGGGAAGAGGGCCACTGCGGTTCCTTCCAGGGCAGTGGTGAACTAAATGTCTAGAATACTGATACTAAAAAAGAACTGTATTGGCTCATCTGTACTGGGAAAAAATTGCTTCTCTGTAGACTTGGTTGGATTTTATCTGTATCTTTGCCTTCTGAACTCAAACACTATATTTATTACCTGACAGAACGGATATAATGGATAGATTTTAAATTGTACTCTAATTTCTTCCTTTGCCAATTACTGAGGAAATGCTGAATGTTAGGTCAGTGCTGGGAAACATTTGAACAATGCAAACACAGCTGCTGCCCTTGTGCATTTTACTTCTGAGATCTTACGATACTTTTTCAGTGTTAAGATTTCTCAAGCAATGAACTGAAAGTAAAATTTAAACCCAAATAAAATTATTGTCAACCTCTGCAGAGAACACTTTGTCATGGTGAATGAAAAATACTATCTAGTTATTGTTTAATGGGTTTTTCCTAAATTGAATGTGCCTGATTGGAAAGGGCACTTAATCAAGAGGTTTCCCGGGGAAAGAACCAGCAGGTGACAACTGTCTAATGCCATTTGATGACAATGACTTCTGCTTAAGTGAGATGAGCTTTCCATGTCAGGCAAGAAGTTATTTTTTTTCTTTTGTTTATTAATCATAACCTGTGTATTACAAAGTATATGCATGTGTGTGTGTAAATTGTCTTTGATGCCTTGTTCTTAATCATATACGCTTTCCCGTGTGACTCAAGGTGAGGGGTTGATTTACAGGGCACTCAACTTCTGGCTTATGTGTCTAGCCTAAGCTTTAAAACACATTGTTAAGACAAATAAACCAAGGTATACACGTGGGTGAGTTTTGTGGAAGATTTTGGGATTCTTCTCCTAGGAAGGATGAAATCAATTGAGTTGTGTTTTGATAAAAACTATTTCCTATTTTGCTAATAGGAAGTATGCCTCATGTCACATCTGGCATGTACCCTACAAGTAGAGTCAGGTCCCTGGCATTATGATGTTGTCATTGATTCATGTAGTGGAATAAGGTCATTTACTAAAATGGAGATGATCAACTTGATCATTTGTTAACATCTGGCCCAACATCAGTATCAGTGTTTTTAACCATCCACAGCATACACCTCATGATGCTCTTAATTTACCGTATACTAAGTGCTGAATTAACAATGCTGACCTCAGTTAAATGGCAGACAAAATTGCTTCATGTTGAGAATACTATTCATAGATACTCTGTTCTACATTGTAGTCTGTGTCTATAATTCTGTGATGTTAAAATTAATGCAATTTGTCTAACTGCAGGTGCTCAATAAAGACTTGACCATGTTAATAGGAGGAGGAACAAGGGAGTGTTGTTTACCCAAGACAATTAGATCACTTGTCTTCATGAGACTCTTCCTCACCTGGACTGCCATGACTTCTATCTCTGCTCATACTGTTCCTAGCAATCTAATAAGCTATTCTTCCGGGTGGCTTTTTCTGTCTTTTCTTCCTACCACTTTCCTTTAAATATTGGAGTTCCCTTAGCTTCTGTCCTTCAACTTCTTTTCTTTTCTTTCTTTTTTATTTTTTTGATTTCACTCTGTGGGTACTCTTCTGAGGATAAGCTGGTAACTCCCATGTATATTGATCATCAGGTTAGATCCCTTTTCAGAACTTTAAAACCCAGATATCCAACTGTATCCTAAACATTTCCATCCAATTGTTAGAGAAGAGTCTCACAATTAAACATGTCAAAAGTTCACACTCATTAGCTTTCCCACCAAACCTTCTCTTTTCCCATGCCCTAATGCGCATGACTGGTGCTGACATTCACTTAGTCATCCAAGTCCAATGACACCCGTGGGAATCATTCCAGATGCACCCTGTTCCTCATCTCTTCTATCTCATAAGTGGCTGAACCCTGTTAATAATTTTTCTGTAAAATTCTCCAATAGCAGTTCCTTCCTTCCTCACCAACTCTAAAGCTACTGCCACCGTTCAGATCCTCATTGTCTCAGCCTGGACAATTATAATAACAACCTAACTCTTCTCCTTGCCTCTAATCTCTTGTCCACACTGTCCCATACTCCCCTACCATGAAGACTTTATAATGCAAAAATCTCATTACTTTATGGCCCTGCTTAATACTTTAATAGCTGTTGTCTCCAAACATTGTAGATAATGTACCTCATCAGTAAAGAAAAAACTTAAACATATGTTCCTAACATATGTATATTTATTCACTTATAAAATACCACCATGTATTACTACATAAATATATTTCATTATAAAACATATACACAAATAGAAATTAAGCATCAGATTAAAATAAATATAAACACATTCTAATTTTACTTCCCATGCTCCAGCACTGGGTATAATAGCACTGGTGGTGGATACATCCCAGAAGTACACCTCTGAGCTATTGGATAGTTCCAAAAAAATTTTTTTAAACTTCTTTATTGAAGTATAGTCGATTTACAACATTACGTTAGTTTCAGGTGTATAGCACAGTGATTCTTTTTCAGATTCTTTTCCATTATAGGTCATTACAAGAAATTGAGTATAGTTCCCTGTGCTATACAGAAGGTCCTTGTTTATCTATTTTATATATAGTAGTGTGTATCTTTTAATCCCAAACTCCTAATTTATCCCTCCCCCACCTTTCCACTTTGGTAACAATAAGTTTGCTTTCTATGTCTCTGGGTCTACTTCTGTCTTGTAAATAACTTCATTTGTATCATTTTTTTTTTAGATCCCACATATAAGCAGCATCATATGCTATTTGTCTTTTCTGTTTGGCTTACTTCAAAAAGAATGAAATAATGCCATTTGCAGCAACATGGATGGACCTAGAGATTATCATGTTAAGGGAAGTAAATTCCAAAGTCTGTAGTAAGTCTTACATGGTCTGGTTTCTCTCTGCTCCTCCAGCCATTTGCCTTAACACACTCGGCACACTGTGCGTTAGTCATGCTGAACCCCTGCATCTCCCTGACAGCACCATACCATTGCATGCCTCTGTGCCTTTGCTCCCTCTGCTATCCCAGCTTGGATTACCTTTCCCAGCCTTGTCTACTTGGTGGCCGTTTATTGAACGTTCATGGCACATATCCTAAATCTTTTCATCATTGAAGTCTTTCCTGCAATTTTACCGAACAATATTCTGTACAGAACTTCTGCAAGAAGATCTACACAATCTCACTGCACTTGCTTGTATCTATAATTGTCTACTGATACATGACCTTACACTCTTTTATAACAGAGCTCTTTTATCTGTTGACCTAAAACAAATAGACTGCGAGTTATTTCTCTAGCAAAAATGGGTTTGTTTGGGCTCAGCAAAGAATTGTAATTCAGGGTCTGCAGTGATGGTGAGCTATGTACAAGTCCCTACACAACAAGGAGAAGAGAACTCTTTTCAAAAGGGGAAAGGAAGTTGGGAGGGCTAGAGAAAACAAAGAGTCCATTGGAGGAATTGAGAGTTCAAAGTATAGTAGCTTTTCATTGGCTAAGTTGTGGCAGTCTCTCATTGGTGGAGCTCTTGCCAAGCAAGAGGAGGAAATCTTTCTTCTTCCTGTTGGACTCTGCTATTGTTTAAGGGCATGAGAGTCCATACACTTCTGGCCTCCTGACTATTTTAATTGAGGTTTCTGATTATTAATTTTTACATTTCCCACTTTTGATCAAGATCTTTCTCTGAAAGCATCTCTGATCAAGAATTAGGTTTTCTGGTTTCAATGACTTTTTGTCCTTCAATGGCAGAAGGAACTTTCCTGGGCATAATGTCCCACATTCGAGGGAAAGTGTGCAGGTTGAAACCTATTGAGGTCACATTTGAGTAACAAGGAGGGCTGGGGGGGAGAGCTCTTAGGCAGTTTTTATCTAAAGTCCATATGTTAACAAGATTATAGACCCTGGAGATCATTTGAAACATTATGTGACCATCAAAGGTTTGGCAATAAACTTCCAATAGGCCTGGTCTGGATATCTTGGGAAAACTGTCTGATCAGATGTCATCTGCTTCAATTCTGGGAAATCTTCACTTTCAGGTCACTGGACGACATGCAGGTCCAGTCAGGGTTCTTTCTTTAGCTGTGTCACATGAATCCAAGGCTCTATTCCCTTGAGTTTGGCGGCACGAGGGTTGGTTAGGGACCTTTCCAGCGACGTTGAAGAGAGTCTTTCTGGGGGTGTCTTTTTCAACAAAGTCTCCAGTTTGCAAAATGCGATGCTCAAGGTCTACATCTCTCAAGAACACACTGTGAAAAGATTGCTCTACCAAAGCATGGTTGTTTTAAATAAAGGTAATTAGGCCTTTGCAATATTGAACTATCTCTTTGTTTATTAGTTGGGGGTCAAAAGAGGCAGGAGCCAAGTACATTGGGTGTTCTGTAACTATTTCAAAGGATGAGAGTTTATGAGTTCCAAAAGAGGCAGATCTGAGATTCAGAGAGATCAATGGCAATGCTTTTGGCCAAGGTAATTGGAGGGCTTCTACAAATTTTGCCAGTTGAGCCTTAATAATGCCATTAGTGTGTTTGACCAAACCAGAGGATTGAGGGTGGTAAGCACAGTGAAAGTGTTTTAAAACCGGCCAGAGAATTCAGACTTGTCAAAGTACCTGACCAGTAAAATGGGGTCCTTGATCACTATGATGTTTGAGAGGAATTTCCCAAGTAGAGATACTCTTTTCCACAGAGGAGGCAGTACCCTGTCTGCCAGGGAAGGCTTCTGTCCAGTGAGAAAACGTACAGATCATGACTAGAACATATTTATATTCATGAGATGGAGAAAATTGTATGAAATCCATTTGCCAGAACTTGAACTGTCCATTAGACAGTTTTAAACGTCTGGGAGCAGGGTTCCCTGGATCGTGTTTCGAGTAAGTGGGACAAGTGAGGTAGGCATGTTTTCTTGCCTTGTTAATATTTGTTTTCCCATCAGTATTGATTAATGATGCTATCATTTTATCAATAAACCAGTTGTTTAATGCATGTACAGTGATTAGGAGTGGGAATGTTGGAGTCTCCAGTAAGACTGGGTTGTTAGTTGGTCCAAACCAGAGCTTTCTCTTTTTATCAAAACAACTGTTGAATTTCCAGTCTTATTCTTCATTTTCTGAAACTAATCGTTGGGCTTCCCTAGCCAGTTTTTCTAAGTTATCATTTGGGGAAATATCCCATGGACCATGACAGAGGTTTGACTGCTTTTGGTTCCTTTAAGGGCAGCATTCCTTGCAGAAATGTCTTGACTAAAGTTATTATATATAATAAGTTTTGAAATTGGGTTGATTGATGCCTCCAACTTTATTCTTCTTTTTCAAAATTGTTTTAGGTATTCTAGCTCCTGTGCTCTTCTTCTATACACATTTTAGAATAATCTGATCTATATAAAAAATTCTTGCTGGAATTTTGATAGCAATTGTATTAAAACTGAGCATCAATTTGGGGGGAATTGGCATCTCTACTGTGCTGCATCTTCTGATCTATGAACATTGCATATTACTCCATTTATTTAGATGTCCATTGATTTGTTATATCAGTGTTTTGTAGTCTTCAGCATAAAGTTTAATACATGTTTTTTGGATTTACACCTAAGTATTAAAGTTTTTGAGCAACTATAAATGGTATTATATTTTTAAAATTTGATATCCTCTATACATTACTAGTATATAGAAACATTGTTTTTGTTTTTGGTTTTTTTTTGCGGTATGTGGGCCTCTTACCGCTGTGGCCTCTTCCGTTGCGGAGCACAGGCTCCGGATGCGCAGGCTCAGCGGCCATGGCTCACGGGGCCCAGCCGCTCCGCGGCATGTGGGATCTTCCGGACCGGGGCACGAACCCGTGTCCCCTGCATCAGCAGGCGGACTCCCAACCACTGCGCCACCAGGGAAGCCCCAGAAACATTGTTTTTTATAGAAAACTGATTTTTGTGTATTCTGCAACCTTGTTTAATTCACTTATTAGTTCTATTAGGTGCTTTTTTTGGTAGAGCCCTTGAGATTTTCTACATAGACGATCATATCCTTTGTGAATAGGGACAGTTTATTTTTTTTCCTGTAAATCTGTACGTCTTTGAATTACTTTTTTTTTTTTTTTTTGGTCTTATTCCACTGGTTACAAGTTCTAGCACCATGTTGAATAAGAATAGTGAAAGCAAATATTTTTGCCTAGTTCCCAATCATAAGGGAAGAGCAGCCAGTCTTTCACCATTAAGTATATTGTTTGCTGTACATGTTTTTAGATGGTCTTTATCAGGGTGAGGAAGTTCCCCCTCTATTTCTACTTTTCTGAATTTTTATTATGAATGAATGTTAAATTTTGTCAAATGCTTTTTTTTTTTTTGCATCTACTGATATGATATGTGATTTTTTTTCCCTTAGGCTGTTAATATAGTGGATCACATTGGTTAATTTTCAAATTCTGAACCAGCCTTGCACCCCTGAAATAAATACTAGTAGGTCAGTGCATATAATTATTTTTACATACTGCTGAATTCTCTTTGTCTATATTTTGTTACTTTTACATCTAAATTCCTGAGGAATATTGGTTTCTAGTTTTCTTTTTGGTACTCTCTGTCTAATTTTGGTATCAAGGTAATCTTAGCTTTGTAAAGTGATTTGAGAAGGATTTACTGGTAGAAATTACATAGAATTGGTGCTAATTCTTCTTTAAAGGTGTGGCAAAATTCTCCAGTGAAACCATATTAAGTTTTTGGGAAAATTAACTTTTTTTTATAAGTTTCTTATTAATAAATTTAATTTCTTTAATAGTACAGGGGTATTAAAATAGTTTATTTCATATTCAAAGAGTTGTGGTAGTTTGTGTTTTTTGAGGAAGTGGTATATTATATCAAAGCTGTCAAATTTATGGTGAAAAGTTTTTCAGAGTATACCCTAATTATTCTTTTAATGTCTATAGAGTCTGTAGTAATATCCTCTGTTTCATTCTTAATGTTGGTAATTTGTGTCTTCCTTTTTTCTTTTTCTGTCTTGCTAGAGGTTCGTAAGTTTTGTTGATATTTCCAAAGACCAAGCACTTCATTTCACTGATTTTCTCCATTGCTTTTCTTTTTTCAATTTTATTGAGTTTTTGCTCTTATCTTTATTACTCCAGTCTTTCTGCTGACTTTGGGCTTACTTTGCTCTCCTTATTCTAGGTTCATGTGGTGGGAGCTTAGATTATTGATTTGAGACTTCTTTTTGATTGCATGCATTTAGTGCTTTAAATTTCTCTCAATCCTGCTTTAGCTGTTTCCTGCAAATTTTGATATTTTATATTTTCCCTTTTACTCAGTTCAGTGTACTTTTAAAATTTCCTTTGAGACTTCTTTGACACATTGACTAAATTGTGTTGTTTAGTCTCTAAGTGTTTGGAGATTTTCCTGTTATCTTTCTGTTATTGATTTCAAGTTTGATTTTATTGTAGATGGAAAATACATATATATGACTTTAGTTCTTTTAAATTCATTGAGATTTACTCTACAGCCATAATATAGGCAATTTTGGTGTATGTTCTATGGATGCTTGAAAAGACTGTATTTTCTGCTGTTATTGGGGGGATTGTTCCACAAACATCAATTAGGCTCTGTTAGTTGATGCTGTTGTTGAATTCTATTTTTTTTTTTGAATTCTATATATTTGCTAACTTTTTTGGCTACTTGCTTTATCTGTTGTTGGTGGAGGGTGGATTAAAGTCTACAACTAAAAATGAGTTTGTCTATTTCTACTTTCAATTCTATCAATTTTTACATGAAATATTTTGCAGAACCATATTTGGTATGCATATGTTTAGGATTGCTATACCTTCTTGGTGAATTGACCCTTTTACCTTTGTGTAATGTCTCAGTGTCTGATAATTTTATTTGCTCAGAAGTTTACGGTCCTATGTGATATTAATATAGCCACTTCTACTTTCTTTTGATGAATGTTTACAGTTATTTTTATCTATCTTTTTACTTTCAACCTGCCTATGTTGTTATATTTGAAGTGAGTTTCTCATAGACAGCATATAATTAGGTCATATTTTTTAACCCACTCTGTCAACGTGTCTTTTAATTGGTACATTTAGATGATTTACAGTTAATTGTTTTATATTTAATATGAATGGCTTATTGTAAGATAACTTCAGTCTTCCTAATTGTTGTGTTTCTTAAAGCTCTTAGAAGAAAAAATAAATTTGTTATTTTATTATTTGGATGATTTAATTTGTTTGGCTCGATTTTTAAAAAGTCATGAGCACAGAACCTAGTAGGTTGTAATGAAAGTTCTAGCTAGTTATACTTAGATTATGAGCAAACAAATGGAAAAGGCACTCTTTTTTGTTTCTTATCTTTATAAATGTAGGTATAAAACTTGGTCTCAAGCTTATAGTGATCACTTCTGTGCAGTCAATCATCAACTATCCATATGCCCTGCTCTGGACTCTTTAATCTACGCTCTAATTAGTTCCAGGACTGTACATTGCCCCAGACTTGAAAAGTGAAAATGTGGAAAGGAGGTAGATAGAGGATTTTAGACTCTAAGCTCCATTAAGGCAGGGGCTGCATATTTTTTTTTCACCACTTTATACTTACGGCATAGTATTGTGTAGCCCATAAGAGACATTTGATTGATATTTGTCAAATGAGTGAATGAAAAAATGAAGTAGAACTGATTTATTAACCCTCAGCTCAGTAACAGTCCTCAGTTGTTAGAATATCCTTTCTTGCATCTTTTGTCTATACCCAATCCCCAGCCTCCAAGGCATATTTCAAAGACCAACTCCTTCACAATATTTTCTGAATCTTCTCCCTGCTGGAAGTAGCTAGTCTCTCCCTTTCCTGAAATCTTACAGTTCTTCATAATTCCACTGATCACTTGCTACTTCTTGTTGGAGATATTTATTCACATGCCTTATTATGATCTTGCAGCTTTCTTTATTTTCTAAAAAGGGCATCTATGTCTCTTTGATCTTGTCACCACAGCCCTTGATACAGTGTTTTGTATGCCTCAGAGACTCTCGTTGAATGCCTACTGCAGAAAATCGGGGCCACATGAGGTGGTTGTTGCTATTGTCTGGGACTTGTTCCGTGATGATGATGAGGGATTGTCAGGGTTAGAAAATGACCCTTCAGGTTTCACTGCAAAGAACAGATGGGCAGAAAATTATCTTGAACCAAAACTCATGTTTAGTATCACAGTGACTTTGTCTTCAGAATTATATCATGACATAAATTTTGGAAAGTGACAGCCAGTATCTTCTGAATAAAAAATTAGCTGTAGTTTTAACCTTGTCAGTGGGATTTTTTTGCTATGTAAATTCAGTAGTGAAAGTACCTGAATATATTCTAAAGCTAAATAAGAACTAAAAGTAACAAAAAGAGTAGGCTGAGGGTTCAGACCAAAACCAAAATCTTGACTTAAAAGTATTTTCCCTCTCAAAAACTACCCAGGTAAGATCTACCTAGACTTTCTAACATAATAAGTCTTATTTGCTTACTCTTCATTTTTAACTTTTTATTTATTTATTAATTATTTTTTTATATATACAGCAGGTTCTTACTATATTTTTAACTTTTTAAATTACCAGTTTCCTGAATGTTATTTTCTGAAGTTCTCATTTAAAGACAGGAAAAAGAAATGATACTGCTTTCAGAAGAAAGTGGCCTATTGAGAAACCTTTACCAAAGAAAGAGCCATCATAGGTACTAAAGACCAACAGAAGTAGACTTATTATACTCTAGCAATCTAGGGCCACAGTCCTTTTATTTTCTGGGGTCTTAAATTAAAAAAAAAAGAAGCAGGAGGACTGAAATGCTTCTAGAAGGATATATAGGAATCAGGCAGGTAAAGAAATAGCCTTTCAAGGAGAGGAAATAGGGAGAGTAAAGCCACATAGCTGATACAGAGTATGATATTTAGAGACGCCTTAGGCTAAAGTCAGAGGCAGGGGAATGATAAGGAATGAGGCTAGCAAGATGAATTCAGAGCCTTAGATGTTGTGCTTAAAGATCTTGGAATTGATTCTTTATTAAACCATTAAACGTTTTGCCCATTAATCCGGTCATCACTATTTTTTTGTGCTAGGCGCTGTTCTCGGAATTGGGGATATAGGAGAGGGCAAGACAGTGTCTTCCCTACAGGCACTTAGACTCTGGTGAGGGGTACAAAGAAATGGATAGGCAATTAAAATATAATGAATACATTATCTTTGTCTGCATTGGGGAAGTTTAGCCCTTTTAATGGAGTTATGGATATTTTAGATTGCTCACACTCGGTTCAGTTTGGGGATGGCTACAGGCTGGCAATGTGAGATGCTTCCAGAAATAAGGTAAAATACCTTCTGCTACATAGCAGGTACTTGAATGTCCTAAATCCTAGGCTACTTCCTACTTGTTGAAAGGGAGATTGGCAGGTGTTTTTAAAAATTAGCACCTGACTAAGAATTATTCATTGAGGTAACCCAGGAAATTCATACAAGTGTCTTCTGGTTTTGTCTGTGGCTTTTTTTTTTCATAGTAAGTTTTTATTTTTTAACATCTTTATTAGAGTATAATTGCTTTACAATGGTGTGTTAGTTTCTGCTTTATAACAAAGTGAATCAGTTATACATATACATATGTTCCCATATCTCTTCCCTCTTGCGTTTCCCTCCCTCCCACACTCCGTATCCCACCCCTCCAGGCGGTCACAAAGCATCGAGCTGATCTCCCTGTGCTAGGCGGCTGCTTCCCACTAGCTATCTACCTTACGTTTGGTAGTGTATATATGTCCATGCCTCTCTCTCGCTTTGTCACAGCTTCCCCTTCCCCTTCCCCATATCCTCAAGTCCATTCTCAAGTAGGTCTGTGTCTTTATTCCTGTGTTACCCCTAGGTTCCTCATGACATTTTTTTTCTTAAATTCCATATATATATGTGTTAGCATACAGTATTTGTCTTTCTCTTTCTGACTTACTTCACTCTGTATGACAGACTCTAGGTCTATCCACCTCATTACAAACAGCTCAATTTCATTTCTTTTAATGGCTGAGTAATATTCCATTGTATATATGTGCCACATCTTCTTTATCCATTCATCCAATGATGGACACTTAGGTTGTTTCCATATCCGGGCTATTGTAAATAGAGCTGCAATGAACATTTTGGTACATGACTCTTTTTGAATTATGGTTTTCTCAGGGTATATGCTCAGTAGTGGGATTGCTGGGTCATATGGTAGTTCTATTTGTAGTTTTTTAAGGAAGCTGGATACTGTTCTCCACAGTGGCTGTATCAATTTACATTCCCACCAACAGTGCAAGAGGGTTCCCTTTTCTCCACACCCTCTCCAGCATTTATTGTTTCCAGATTTTTTGCTGATGGCCATTCTGATTGGTGTGAGATGATATCTCATTGTAGTTTTGACTTACATTTCTCTAATGATTAATGATGTTGAGCATTCTTTCATGTGTTTGTTGGCAATCTGTATATCTTCTTTGGAGAAATGTCTATTTAGGTCTTCTGCCCATTTTGGATTGGGTTGTTTGTTTTTTTTTTTTGTTATTGAGCTGGATGAGCTGCTTATAAATTTTTGGAGATTAACCCTTTGTCAGTTCCTTCATTTGCAAATATTTTCTCCCCCATTCTGAGGGTTGTCTTTTGGTCTTGTTTATGGTTTCCTTTGCTGCACAAAAGCTTTGAAGTTTCATTAGGTCCCATTTGTTTATTTTTGTTTTTATTTCCATTTCTCTAGGAGGTGGGTCAAAAAGGATCTTGCTGTGATTTATGTCATAGAGCCTTCTGCCTATGTTTTCCTCTAAGAGTTTGATAGTTTCTGGCTTAACATTTAGGTCTTTAATCCATTTTGCACTTATTTTTGTGTATGGTGTTAGGGAGTGTTCTAATTTCATACTTTTACCTGTACCTGTCTAGTTTTCCCAGCGCCACTAATTGAAGAGGCTGTCTTTTCTCCACTGTATATTCCTGCCTCCTTTATCAAAGATAAGGTGACCATATGTGTGTGGGTTTATCTCTGGGCTTTCTATCCTGTTCCATTGATCTATCTTTCTGTTTTTGTGCCAGTGCCATACTGTCTCGATTACTGTAGCTTTTTAGTATAGTCTAAAGTCAGGGAGCCTGATTCCTCCAGCTCCGTTTTTCGTTCTAAAGATTGCTTTGGCTATTCGAGGTCTTTTGTGTTTCCATACAAATTGTGAAATTTTTTGTTCTAGTTCTGTGAAAAATGCCAGTGGTAGTTTGATAGGGATTGCATTGAATCTGTAGATTGCTTTGGGTCGTAGAGTCATTTTCACAATGTTGATTCTTCCAATTCAAGAACATGGTATATCTTTCCATCTATTTGTATCATCTTTAATTTCTTTCATCAGTGTCTTATAATTTTCTGCATACAGGTCTTTTGTCTCCTTAGGTAGGTTTATTCCTAGATATTTTATTCTTTTTGTTGCAATGGTAAATGGGAGTGTTTTCTTGATTTCACTTTCAGATTTTTCATCATTAGTGTATAGGAATGCCAGAGATTTCTGTGTATTAATTTTGTATCCTGCTACTTTATCAAATTCATTGATTAGCTCTAGTAGTTTTCTGGTAGCATCTTTAGGATTCTCTATGTATAGTATCATGTCATCTGCAGACATTGACAGCTTTACTTCTTCTTTTCTGATGGATTCCTTTTATTTCCTTTTCTTCTCTGATTGCTGTGGCTAAAACTTCCAAAGCTATGTTGAATAAGAGTGGTGAGAGTGGGCAACCTTGTCTTGTTCCTGATCTTGGTGGAAATGCTTTCAGTTTTCACCATTGAGAATGATGTTGGCTGTGGGTTTGTCATATATGGCCTTTATTATGTTGAGAAAAGTTCCCTCTGTGCCTACTTTCTGGAGGTTTTTTATCATAAATGGGTGTTGAATTTTGTCAAAAGCTTTCTCTGCATCTATTGAGATGATCATATGGTTTTTCTCCTTCAATTTGTTAATATGGTGTATCACGTTGATTGATTTGCATACATTGAAGAATCCTTGCATTCCTGGAATAAACCCCACTTGATCATGGTGTATGATCCGTTTAATGTGCTGTTGGATTCTGTTTGCTAGTATTTTGTTGAGGATTTTTGCATCTATGTTCATCAGTGATATTGGCCTATAGTTTTCTTTCTTTGTGACATCCTTGTCTGGTTTTGGTATCAGGGTGATGGTGGCCTCGTAGAAGGAGTTTGGGAGTGTTCCTCCCTCTGCTATATTTTGGAAGAGTTTGAGAAGGATAGGTGTTAGCTCTTCTCTGAATGTTTGTTAGAATTAGCCTGTGAAGCCATCTGATCCTGGGCTTTTGTTTGTTGGAAGATTTTTAATCACAGTTTCATTTTCAGTGCTTGTTGTTGGTCTGTTCATATTTTCTATTTCTTCCTGATTCATCCTTGGCAGGTTGTGCATGTCTAAGAATTTGTCCATTTGTTACAGGTTGTCCATTTTATTGGCATTGAGTTGCTTGTAGTAATCTCTCATGATCTTTTGTATTTCTGCAGTGTCAGTTGTTACTTCTCCTTTTTCATTTCTAATTCTATTGATTTGAGTCTTCTCCCTTTTTTTCTTGATGAGTCTGGCTAATGGTTTATCAATTTTGTTTATCTTCTCAAAGAACCAGCTTTTAGTTTTATTGATCTTTGCTATCGTTTCCTTCATTTCTTTTTCATTTATTTCTGATTTGATTTTTATGATTTCTTTCCTTCTGCTAACTTTGGGGGTTTTTTTGTTCTTCTTTCTCTAATTTCTTTAGGTGCAAGGTTAGGTTGTTTATTTGAGATGTTTCCTGTTTCTTAAGGTAGGATTGTATTGCTATAAACTTCCCTCTTAGAACTGCTTTTGCTATCCCGTAGATTTTTGGTCGTTGTGTCTCCATTGTCATTTGTTTCTAGGTCGTTTCTGATTTCCTCTTTGATTTCTTCAGTGATCACTTTGTTATTAAGTAGTGTTTTATTTATCCTCCATGTGTTTGTATTTTTTACAGATCTTTTCCTGTAATTGATATATAGTCTCATAGCATTGTGGTCGGAAAAGAAACTTGATACAATTTCAATTTTCTTAAATTTACCAAGGCTTGATTTGTGACCCAAGATATGATCTATCCTGGAGAATGTTCCATGAGCACTTGAGAAAAATGTGTATTCTGGTTTTTTTTCGATGAAATGTTCTATAAATATCAATTAAGTCCATCTTGTTTAATGTATCATTTAAAGCTTGTGTTTCCTTATTTATTTTCATTTTGGATGATCTGTCCATTGGTGAAAGTGGGGTGTTAAAGTCCCCTACCATGATTGTGTTACTGTCATTTCCCCTTATGGCTGTTAGTATTTGCCTTATGTATTGAGGTGCTCCTATGTTGGGTGCATAAATATTTACAATTGTTATATCTTCTTCTTGGTTCAATCCCTTGATCATTATGTAGTGTCCTTCTTTGTCTCTTCTAATAGTCTTTATTTTAAAGTCTATTTTGTCTGATATGAGAATTGCTACTCCAGCTTTCTTTTGGTTTCCATTTGCATGAAATATCTTTTTCCATCCCCTTACTTTCAGTCTGCATGTGTCTCTAGGTCTGAGGTGGGTCTCTTGTAGACAGCATATATATGGGTCTTGTTTTTGTATCCATTCAGCCAATCTGTGTCTTTTGGTGGGAGCATTTAGTCTATTTACATTTAAGGTAATTATCGATATGTATGTTCCTATTCCCATTTTCTTAATTGTTTTGGGTTCATTATTGTAGGTCTTTTCCTTCTCTTGTGTTTCTTGCCTAGAGAAGTTCCTTTAGCAGTTGTTGTAAAGCTGGTTTGGTGGTGCTGAACTCTCTCAGCTTTTGCTTGTCTGTAAAGGTTTTAATTTCTCCATCAAATCTGAATGAGATCCTTGCTGGGTAGAGTAATCTTGGCTGCAGGTTTTTCTCCTTCATCACTTTAAATATGTCCTGCCAGTCCCTTCTGGCTTGCAGAGTTTCTGCTGAGAGATCAGCTGTTAACCTTATGGGGATTCCCATGTGTGTTATTTGTTGTTTTTCCCTTGCTGCTTTTAATATGTTTTCTTTGTATTTAATTTTTGACAGTTTGGTTAATATGTGTCTTGGCATATTTCTCCTTGGATTTATCCTGTATGGGACTCTCTGTGCTTCCTGGACTTGATTAACTATTTCCTTTCCCATATTAGGGAAGTTTTCAACCATAATCTCTTCAAATATTTTCTCAGTCCCTTTCTTTTTCTCTTCTTCTTCTGGAACCCCTATAATTCGAATGTTGGTGCATTTAATGTTGTCCCAGAGGTCTCTGAGACTGCCCTCAGTTCTTTTCATTCTTTTTTCTTTATTCTGCTCTGCAGTAGTTATTTCCACTATTTTATCTTCCAGGTCACTTAACCATTCTTCTGCCTCAGTTATTCTGCTATTGGTCCCTTCTAGAGTATTTTTAATTTCATTTATTGTGTTGTTCATCATTGTTTTTTGCATCTTCAGTTCTTCTAGGTTCTTGTTAAATGTTTCTTGCATTTTGTCTATTCTCTTTCCAAGATTTTGGATCATCTTTACTCTCACTATTCTGAATTCTTTTTAAGGTAGACTGCCTATTTCCGCTTCATTTGTTAGGTCTGGTTGGTTTTTATCTTGCTCCTTCATCTGCTGTGTGTTTTTCTGTCTTCTCATTTTGCTTATCTTACTGTGTTTGGGGTCTCCTTTTTGCAGGCTGCAGGTTCGTAGTTCCTGTTGTTTTTGGTGTCTGTCCCCAGTGGCTAAGGTTGGTTCAC
This sequence comes from Tursiops truncatus, assembly GCF_011762595.2. Classification (NCBI taxonomy): domain Eukaryota; kingdom Metazoa; phylum Chordata; class Mammalia; order Artiodactyla; family Delphinidae; genus Tursiops; species Tursiops truncatus. The sequence goes on from NC_047035.1 coordinate 96,689,163, forward strand.
TGGGTTGTGTACGCTTCCTGGTGGAGGGGACTAGTGCCTGTGTTCTGGTGGATGAGGCTGGATGTTGTCTTTCTGGTGGGCAGGTCCACGCCTGTTGGTGTGTTTTGGGGTGTCTGTTGATTTATTATGATTTTAGGCAGCCTCTCTGCTAATGGGTGGGGTTGTGTTCCTGTCTTGCTAGTTCTTTGGCATAGGATATCCAGCATTGTAGCTTGCTGGTCGTTGAGTGAAGCTGGGTGCTGGTGTTGAGATGGAGATCTCTGGGAGATTTTTGCCGTTTCATATTACGTGGAGGTGGGAGGTCTCTGGTGGACCAGTGTCCTGAAGTTGGCTCTCCCACCTCAGAGGCACAGCACTGACTCCTGGCTGGAGCACCAAGAGCCTTTCATCCATGCGGCTCAGAATAAAAGGGAGAAAAAGTAGAAAGAAAGAATTAGTAGAAGCAGAAAGAAAGAAAGAAAGAAAGAAAGGAGGGAGGGAGGGAGGGAGGAAGGAAGGAAAGAGGGAAGGAAGGAAAAAAGAAAGAAGATAAAGTAAAATAAAATAAAGTAAGATAAAATAAAGTTATTAAAATAAAATTATTAGGAGAAAAAAATTAAAACAAAACAAAACAAAAACGGACGGATAGAACCCTAGGACAAATGGTGGAAGCAAAGCTATACAGACAAAATCTCACACAGAAGCATACACATACACACTCACAAAAAGAGTTAAAGGGGAAAAATCATAAATATTGCTCTCAAAGTCCTTAATTTGGGATGATTTTTTGTCTATTCATGTATTCCACAGATGCAGGGTACATCAAGTTGATTGTGGAAATTTAATCTGCTGCTTCTGAGGCTGCTGGGAGAGATTTCCCTTTCTCTTTGTTCTCACAGCTCCCAGGGGCCCAGCTTTGGATTTGGCACCGCCTCTGCGTGTAGGTCGCCAGAGGGTGTCTGTCCTTTCCTCAGACAGGACGGGGTTAAAGGAGCAGCTGATTCGGGGGCTCTGGCTCACTCAGGCCGGGGGGGAAGGGAGGGGCACGGAGTGTGGGGAGAGCCTGCGGCGGTAGAGGCTGGCGTGACGTTGCACCAGCCTGAGGCGCGCCGTGCGTTCTCCCGGGGGAGTTGTCCCTGTATCCCGGGACCCAGGCAGTGGCGGGCTGCACAGGCTCCCCACAAGGGGGGTGTGGATAGTGACCTGTGCTCGCACACAGGCTTCTTGGTGGCGGCAGTAGCAGCCTCAGCGTCTCATACCCCGATCTCTGGGGTCCGCGCCTTTTAGCTGCAGCTCGCGTCCGTCTCTGGAGCTCCTTTAAGCAGCGCTCTTAATCCCCTCTCCTCGCGCACCAGGAAACAAAGAGGGAAGAAAAAGTCTCTTGCCTCTTCGGCAGGTCCAGACTTTTCCCCGAACTCTCTCCCGGCTAGCCGTGGCGCACTAACCCCCTGCAGGCTGTGTTCACGCCACCATCCCCAGTCCTCTCCCGGCACTCTGACTGAAGCCCGAGCCTCAGCTCGCAGCCCCGCTCGCCCAGGCGGGTGATCAGACAAGCCTCTCGAGCTGGTGAGTGCTGGTCGGCACCGATCCTCTGTGCGGGAATCTCTCCGCTTTGCCCTCCGCACCCCTGTTGCTGCGCTCTCCTCCTTGGCTCCGAAGCTCCCCCCTCCGCCTCTCGCAGTCTCCACCCACGAAGGGGCTTACTAGTGTGTGGAAACTTTTCCTCCTTCACAGCTTCCTCCCACTGGTGCAGGTCCCGTCCCTATTCTTTTGTCTCTGTGTATTCTTTTTTCTTTTGCCCTACCCAGGTACGTGGGGGGTTTCTTGCCTTTGGGGATGTCTGAGGTCTTCTGCCAGCGTTCAGCAGGTGTTCTGTAGGAGTTGTTCCACGTGTAGATGTGTTTCTGATGTATTTGTGGGGAGGAAGGTGATCTCCGCGTCTTTCTCTTTTGCCATCTTCCCGGAAGCCCCCTTTTGTCTGTTTTAAGAGAAATAAGAAAGAAAGCTGCAAGTTATCAAAAGTAATTTGTGTAGAATAATTTTTCTTTTTTTTTAAAAAAAAAATTAATTTATTTATTTTTGGCTGCGTTGGGTCTTCATTGTGGTGCGCGGGCTTCTCACTGAGGTGGCTTCTCTTGTTGCGGAGCTCAGGCTCTACGCCCGTGGGCTTTAGTAGTTGGGGTGCATGCACTTAGTTGCTCCGCGGCACGTGGGATCTTCCCAGACCAGGGCTTGAACCTGTGTCTCCTGCATTGGCAGGTGGATTCTTAACCATTGTGCCACCAAGGAAGTCCTAGAATAATTTCTTAAGGATTTGTTTAGTTAGAATCTGGAGTATTTCTTCATTTTCCCTTCTGTTTCCCCATAGCACCCTGTGTAGACCTCCATTAGTATTTCCTGAAGGACTGTAGTCCTCTGAGTACACATCTCAGGACTGGAGGACCATGAGCAACTCCAGAATCCTAAGCAGAGGACCCGGAATGTCAGAGAGAAGGTTCTCAAAGCATCCTGCAAGGACCACCGATGGGCTTGCAAAAATACAGATTCCTGGAGACCTGCTCCAGATGTACTGAATCAGATTTTATTAGGAGGCTTTCAGAATTTGCATTTAAAATACCATTCTCAAAAGATTCTTAGATACACTAAAGTCTGAGAAGCACTTAAGACAATAAACTGTTGGTTGTTGAACTGATACTCAAGAACTTATTCTTTTAGAGTGGAGAAGGTATCTTATAACAAATTCAAGTTTAACTAAAATTATATTTGACCTTAAAACTCTCCACTATCTGTTTTTGTTCTTTTCATATTTTTGGCACGCATATCCTCAACATCAGAAACACAAGCAATAAGAAGATATAAATGTCGGTACACAGAAGTGTATCTAGAAAAAACATCTGTGATGTTCTTACCTCAGTATATTCTATCAGTACACATAGTAGGAAAAAAATCCGTATTAACCCCAGTCAGGGAACTGAAAGTTATTTGTATGGTAAACCTAAAATATAAAGAAGGGGTGGAATAAAGATGATTAGGTATTGAGAGCCCACCATGTGGAACACACCTTTTAGTTATGAATTTGTGTTTCACAACAGCTATGTAAAGTAGACACATTTATTCCCATTTTACAGACCGGAAACTGAGACCTTGAGAGGTCAAGTAATTTGCCCAGAGAAGGTCTCTCTTTTTTTCCCTTTTTGTTAAATAAGTTATCATTTCCCCCCTTTCTTAAAATTCCTTTGCTTGTTTGAAGAAGTATCATCAACAACAAAGACAGAAACTAACAAAGATTTTTGCCTCTGTAGGATCTGATGTTTAGTAGCTACTTTGATGCTAACCTTTTCTGATAGAATTCTGCAGTACCCTAATTTTGTAGTAATTTCTCATCTTTGACAACAGAGGATAATAACTGGGGAATCAAAGACTTCAACGGACACTCCAGGTTTTTGATATTTAATTGTGGACTGCACTCAGTAGGTCCACTTCTAACATCTGTCTGTATTGTAAAACATGGAGTGTTCCTGCAAGATGCTTCTGTAAGATAGGAAACCAATTTGAGAAAGTCACGTCTGATTCTGGATACGGGACCTAAGACACAGAAGCAGTGAGTGGCAGCCAGCGATCAGGCATTTTTCTCTCAGAGGAGACAGCAGCTCAGGGGTGGCTTGGGGCTACAACACTTTGTTATGCTTACGAAAGACATGTTTTTTGTTCCAAGTGGCTTTTAGGAAAGCAGCTAAGGCAACTGCATTTCCTTCATAAACATATTCCCCAAAGTTTTGTGTCTTTATGTAGCAACAGTTTTTGGTATATTGCAAAGAGGAATTTAATATAATAATCTGATGGAAAGAACCCTGGAGTTTTCTCTATTCTCTGATTCTCACTGTGAGGAGATTATGGGAAGATGATGCCTTTTCTTTGAATTTGTTTCCTAAACTGTAAGATATGAGCAGTAGACTGGATAATATGCATGGTCCCTTTTGTCAAACTTTCTTTAATTATTATTTATGTTTTTAACAAGTGTGAAAATCTCTACCTTTTTTCTTAAACCCAATTCAATTCAATAAACCTGCATTGATGGGTGACTTGGCATAAGAAATGCCTCCAGAGAGTTGATATACAAGCTGAATTGGAAGAACTAAATTCCACCTTGACTCATTTCAACATTTTACCCTAATTTCACATGTCTGTCTATTTTACCCTAATTTCACATGTCTTCCACATAGTGGATGCCCACTATGTGGGTTGACCATGTGTTCAGGTTGGCCAGGAACAGATATTAACTCTGTTACAGATTAAATAAAACCCACTAATTAATGAGGTAACCCCTTTTCACTCTCAAAAAAGTATCTTGATCTGAGTGGCAAATTATATGGTCACCCTATTACTCACAACAACTTTGTGAAGTACAGTGTGTGTTACTCTCCTAATCTCACAGGTCAGGCCATGGTACCTGGTTTTGAGAGGTTAAGCTAGTGAGCGATGGAGCCAGGATGAAAATTCAGTTCTGATGCCAAAACTAATGTTTTTAACCACTACACTTTAAGGATACCTTTTCCCACTAAATGCTAGGAAAAATTACGTAAAATGTAAGACAGAAAAGGGTATCACGTCCTTTATTTTTATAAATATAAATAACCTTTACACCTAGGACATTTTTCCTAATGTTAAACTCAAATCCATCTTGTTGCAAGTTCAAGTGATTCCTTTGGCTCTGTCCCAGCAGAGCTACAGACCAGCTGGTCACAAGGATTTTATCTTTGTTCAAGGTGTATTTATCCTTAAGCCTCTGTAAAGGTAACACTTTGGCTGCAAAGAACAAAGGATAGAGGTTGCACAGTATGACATGCCCCTTTGGTTCACACATCTGCTATAGGACAGTGTGGGAGCTTGGGCAACGTTGAGCCTTGTAGTGGTGGGCTAAGATAATATTCTGAAGGCAAATGATACAGTAAATCATTCCTTGAGCTGTCATTGTTCTGAGAAGAGAAGAGGAATCTTTTCTAAGAAGTATTGATTCTGAAGACCTTGGACACATGGCCTGGAGAAGCATGGTCATTGCCCTAAAGTTGTGTAGATGTGAATTAAGGTGGGAATTTCATGAGATAGTTAAGAAGTAAAGGTGGTAATGGTCGTTAAGATGATGATGGTGTTGCTGCTTAGGACAATATTATTATCTCAATTGTATGAAAAAGGGAATAGATTCATAAATTAACGACTTGCTTTCCCAAAGTTACACAGAAATTAACAAGCTAGATCTTGAACTCAGGACTTCTAACTCTAAATCATTCTCCCATTCGTTCTCTCTTCCCTCATGATTCTCCCTCCCACTCATCAACTAATTTATATTATCAGTTATCAGAAAAAATGTAATGAGTACCAACCTTATGCTAGGACAGGAGTTTCAAATATTGATGCCTTTTTGAAACACCCTGGGATCTTTGAAAAATACTGATTCCTTCCTGGCTGCCAACCTAGACATTCTGATTCAGTTGCTGGGCTGTGACCTGGGCATCAGGATTTTAAAAAGCTTCCCAGATGATTCTAATATGTAACCAAATCAGGAATCCACTGTGCTAGGCACTTAGTTAGCATCTAGGAATTAAAGATGACCTAAAGCACTGTGATAACATAGGGGATTCAAGGCCTCTCCTTCTTACTCCAAGTTTACAGAGAAACCATTAAAGCACAGGGACCCGTGCTGTTCATAGCTTTCAGGGCAGGCATAATAAAACATTGCAAAATTTTACAGTCTCTTAAAATGTCTGATTTTTTTTTTGGAGAGGTTTGGTAAAGAACATAGCAAAACGAAAATAAGATTGCTGGAGTGCCTTGTATTTATGTGAAGTGCAAAATGTGAAATATATGTCACTTCTGTGTTCAAAACATTAAGTAAAATAGTAGATGTGAATAAACTGTTACTGAATTAGCACCTCACAACAGCTGCTCTCAGTGGGTAATTTAGGCTTCTTTTTATATCGTGGTTCAGACTTTGATGTGATGAGAGAATTTTGAAATGCACTTTGAGCATTCTTTTTTCCCTCAGATTCACACGGTTAGATGATCAGAGATCACATTTTATTTCTCTGTGGAAAACCTCCGTTAATTTGATGCAAAGCAGGCAGTCTTGAATCCCGAGGGAAATGAGAAATTGATGGCTTTCTTTCTAAGAGCATGGCAGGTAGGCGGGGAGTTAGGCTGTGCCACAGGCGGCTGCTGTGTGATACTGTAGGGGTTTCCCCTTAGGAGGGCCCCAAAAGTCAAGTCACATTAGCAATGAGTCTCCTGCTTCTGTCCAACTCAACCCTAAGGAAACTTTAGACTCAGGGATATTTCCGGAATAGCAAAATTGTGGCATTGTCCAAGAATATTACAGGACAAGCAGAATAAAGATTCTCCTTTTTGGACTAGGCTAAAGCTTGAACAAATTTGCTCCAAAAATGGATGCATTACAAATTGGGGGCAGTTGCCCTGTGTCAGGGACTGGCGGCAATGACTCAGAGGCAGAGTAGATATTTAGATATGATCTACGTGTCCCATAACAATTGTTAACACTTGCCGACACATTAGATTTTCATTTTGCTTGTGCTTTCTGGTTTCCCGCTACTTGACCTCTAAGACATCTAGTGATGATAGGTGTCCTCATCACAAATCTCCCCTTGCTCTTATATCCCCTAGAAGCAATGTCAGAACAGAATCCAGAGTTTCTTGTCAGTGAGCTGGTAAACAGACACGTGCCATGACTCTGGAGAGGTGCACCACCGCCAGGTCACTACGCACGGCTCTGGCTCTGAGCTTTGAATGGAAGGAGCTGCAGGGCAGCGCAGCTCTTCTCATCCCTTACCATCATCTCCTTTCTCATTCATCATTTCCTACCCATCCTTTAAAGAGCCTGAATTTCTCATAGGGATGGGTTGTAGGAGGAATAACTACTATGTGCCTGTCAGTTTTACATATGCCATCTCATTTATCTAAATCACCTGTCAGAAGCTATTACCATCAGCCAAAGACCAAGTCAGATGTTTCTCTGCCCGTTCTCAAAGCATGCTTCACTTTCTAAATCTATGCTGATACAGTGTTTTGTCTATTGGTCTCACTAAACTATGTGCTTCTTGAGGGTAGAGGCAATGTTTCTCTTTGAACTATTGCTACTTAGCATAGTAATTTCACATAATAGGGGTTTGGATAGGTATAGGTCTATTTTAAATTAGTGACTGATAGTTGCAAAGGCAGTTTTTTTTTTGCGGTACGCGAGCCTCTCACTGTTGTGGCCTCTCCCGTTGCGGAGCACAGGCTCCGGACGCGCAGGCTCAGCGGCCATGGCTCACGGGCCTAGCCGCTCTGCGGCATGTGGGATCTTCGCGGACTGGGGCACGAACCCATGTCCCCTGCATCGGCAGGCAGACTCTCAACCACTGCGCCACCAGGGAAGCCCGTCAGTATTTTTTTTTATACAGCAGGTTCTTATTAGTTATCCATTTTATACACATCGTTGTATACATGTCAATCCCAATCTCCCAATTCATCACACCACTACCACTACCCCCGCCGCTTTCCCCCCTTGGTGTCCATATGTTTATTCTCTACATCTGTGTCTCTATTTCTGCCCTGCAGACTGGTTCATCTGTACCATTTTTCTAGAGTCCACATATATGCATTAATATACGATATTTGGTTTTCTCTTTCTGACTGACTTAATTCTGTATGACAGTCTCTAGATCCATCCATGTCTCTACAAATGACCCAGTTTCTTTCCTTTTTATGGCTGAGTAATATTCCATTGTATATATGTACCACAACTTCTTTATCCATTCATCTGTCGATTGGCATTTATGTTGCTTCCATGACCTGGCTATTATAAATAGTGCTGCAATGAACATTGGGGTGCATGTGTCATTTTGAATTATGATTTTCTCTGGGTATATGCCCAGTAGTGGGATTGCTGTGTCATATGGTAGTTCTAGTTTTAGGTTTTTAAGGAACCTCCATACTGTTCTCCATAGTGGCTGTATCAATTTACATTCCCACCAACAGTGCAAGAGGGTTCCCTTTTCTCCACACCCTCTCCAGCATTTGTTGTTTGTAGATTTTCTGATGATGCCCATTCTAACTGGTGTGAGCAAAGGCAGTATTAACGGAAGTTTAAAAGTGTTTTCACAAGGTATAAATTGATTATTTGTTGGTAATTATTGATTATTACACAGTTTTAAATTGATTAACCTGGAATTCAGGTGCCAGAGTTCACACTTTAGGTCTCAGGGCTTTTCCTGCTATCAGACAGCCTCTTCTGATGAAGATGTAATCCAAAATTAGATGTTGCCATACGTCTTTACAACTTGCTCTTGAGTGAACTTTCCAGGTTTTGTCTTCTAACTGTACACTTCAAATGGAAGTTATGAGCTAGATTTGTTACAGAACAAATTTGTTACAAAATTTGTTACAGAACAAAAAACATTTAGATGGCTCCCAGGATAAGCTTAGGAAAGAATAGTAAGATTTCTCCTCAGTGATTTGGTATATGTTTAGGGATAGGTAGTTCTCACTCTCTCAAGCCGAAGGGAGAAAATGTATATGAATAGTAAAGTGCTACGACCAAGTTTATATTTCAAAAATTATGATAAATAAATGATGTGTTTCCTGGCCTTGCTTGGGCTGTTAGGGTACTGTTCTCTTACTTTAAGGCTTTCATAATTTATGGTGATATCAAAGTCAAAATGAAAGGTCCATATCAAAGGTCAAAATGATCAAGAAATCAGCATATTTTCACAGTCCAATTATAATACTAAGGTGAGCCGGCTAGGACATCTGAAATCAACTTCTTGGTTCTACTTTTGATATTTTGGAAAATATAAGAAGAGAATTGGAATAGATATGTTCATCCACAGAAGCACCAAAATATCAGTGCTATTATATGTGAGGCAATTTCAGGTGAGTGTATATTCTGAGCAGGAATTATGTAGATAATATCTTCAATTATCTATAGTATTTCACCTGTGTAGACAGAGATGCTGGACTTGTCTGTGAAGATTTCTGCCTCTTTTTATGTGATGGAATCAAAGTTATTATTTTTTTCCCAAAGAGTTATATATATGGAATCTAACTAGGAAAAAAGTCATAATGGGAAAAGAGCAACCTAGGAATCATCTTCAATATTGAACATGCTGAATTAAGGAATACGAAATTATAAGACAGGTTTAGTAAGAAACATGATTTTTCAGTTGCTATATTCCTGTTATTTCATTAGAGTGAGAGGAAATGAGAAAAGTTGAAACTGCTCCAGCCAAAGTGATGTGGGTAATTAGAGCAATCTCATTTGGCTGAAACACAATCAAAGTGACAGGGCTGTTGAAATTCCATGTCCCAAACATTTAAATACCGTTAGAGTATTCTCTACAGAAATTTGGGGGCAGTCATGATGTGGTGGGGTGTAAGTGGATGGCGGCAGCAGCTCAAGAATACAAGGAAGGTGGAGGGCACAGAGAGAGAGAGAAGCAGTTGGTACTGAAAATCCTGAGGCTTTATACACACGCAACCAGCTGGGTGGTCTGGTAATACTACAATCGCCTATCTGTCCCATCCTGCTACCTCCTAATCCTGGTCATTTTAATCAGATTTCACACATTTAAGAATATTAAGGGATGGGGTGTTCACACAGCAAATATATCTTTACTGCCTACAACACATAGGCACTAGGCTGGGTGCTCAGAATGCTCATTGATCAAAAACAGACATACACCATCTTGCTCCAGATTTCTGTCCTTACCTGTCATGTGACCCTGTCTTAGATGGGGTTTGGCTGTAAACCAAAAAGGTGCGAGGAAGTTTACGGGACTGGCAAGGGTATCATTGAAATGACAGGTCTTAAGCTGTGTAAGTTGACAAGTGAAAAAAAAGAAGCTTAAGGATTGGGACAAACCTGGGAACTCAAAGGGATGGATAGCTCATTGAGCTTGCAGACTGGTCATACTGGGGGCAGTTGAACCAAAAACCTAATGGAAACTCTGAGCAGAGAATGTTTGTGTAGTTGGAAGAATTATAGGTGATGACAATGTCATGAGATGGTCCAGGGAATGGATGGTGGAAGTAGAATGGAGGACAAGATCATCAAAGTTGAGGAGGTCATGGAACTGAGAGGCAGCCTTGCTGGCTGGGTTGTTCATGGGGCTGCAGAGTGTGCTTGGGGGCAGGTGTGTATAAACGAGAATGCCCTGCACTCCAGGCTTATAAAATACTCGAGGAGCTCGGAGTACTACCCATAAGGCTCAAAACACTCTGGTATTGCCTTCATAGGAATATTTTATCACTAAAATAAAGGCCAAAGAATATATACTATTATACTATTACTAAATGTATACTAATTATGACATCCTTTCTCTGAAATTCTAACATAAGCAAAGTGAGAATTTACAGAAATGGAAATGTGCTGAAATAGTGTTTTTAAAGGTAGTGACTCCTTTCTTTGTAAATATTTTCTTTATTAGACTAATTTTAAAAATGCTCATAACATTGTGAACACACTAAATGTAGTTAATTTTATGTTATGTGGATTGTACTACAATAGAATATTCTCCCCGACTCCAAGCAAATCATTTTGTTTGATACCTCAGAAATTCTGACTAGCATGATATAAACACCAACTCCTTTTTGTGGTTATTGTTTAACATTCAATTATAGTGACATATTAAATGAATAAAGGAAAGAGAGGAATTTCGCCTTATTTTAAATTTGGTTCAAGTCAGCACACATTTACTGCTCTTCCTTAGCAGGTGCCAGAAACAGTGCTAAACCTTGTGTAGAAGGCAGCAGTAAACACCAAACAATCCCTGACCCCTAGGAGCTAGTAGTCTAGTGGGAAACAAAGGGGCATCAATACAGATCTCGTAGACAGCAAACTATGGTTAAATATTACAATGTGGGCTTAAACTGTTTGTTTTGGTGGGTGGAAAAGGCAGAGACTGAGGGTGGTCTTGTTCCTTATTTTCAGAGCATTTTTGAAGAGCTAGTCAAACAGTGCTTAAGTTTTGTTTCCCATATAATTTAGTAGGAGCCTGAAAATTTATAGAGCTACTGCTTAAGGAGATAAACTGCGGGGAGTTTCAGACAAGGTTTAGCATTCAGTTTCCTTTTATCAAGCTAGCTTCAACAATTGTTAAAGAGTCCACGCTCATATTGCTTGCCACATGACAAGCCAATAAATCAATTATTTGAGAGACATGAGGTGTTGGGGAAAGGAATAGTGACTTTATTTGGAAAACCAACAGACTGAGGAGATGGAGGACTAGTGTCCCAAAGAACCACCTTACCTGAATTAGAATTCAGGCTTCTTTTATACTAAAAGGGGAGGGAGTGTGACTGTTGCAGACTTCTTGGTGCAGCTGTCCATGTAGGTCAGGTCATGATATTTCTATAAACCACCAACAAGACAAATGTTATTTTCTGTTCTGCAACTTTTAATCTCCATATGAAGGAAAGGTGTTATGGCTTTAAAGGTCAAGCCTGGGAGGCAGAGCCTTGAGAAAGGGCTTCCATGCAGATTTCAGGCTATAGGCAACATTCTTTTAGAGAAAGGTGCAGAGCCAGCATGACTAAGCATAGGCAACAGAGCACAAGGGTTAGAGCTAATGGAATTGATTCAATATGGAGTCAGGTTTGTTCTTCTCTGTTACACAATGTTTAAAGGGTTGGCGTTAAGTTTCTAGAATCAGAACCACCTCAAACTTGGATAGCTCTAGAAACATATAATGATCTTTCTCCTCAAAAGTTAACTCTACAAATGGCATTATTTCATTTTTATGGCTGAATAATATTCCAGTGTGTGTGTGTGTGTGTGTGTGTGTGTGTGTGTGTGTGTGTATAAAATACCACATTTTCTTTATCCGTTCATCTGTTGATGGACACTTAGTTTGCTTCCATGTCTTGGCTATTGGAAACAGTTCCTCTGTGAACATTGGGGTGCATGTATCTTTTCAAATTAGAGCTTTCGTCTTTTCCGGATAGATGTCCAAGAGTAGGATTGCAGGATCATATGGCAACTCTATTTTTAGTTTTTTAAGGAACCTCCATACTGTCTTCCATAGTGGCTGCACTAATTTACATTCCTGCCAACAGTGTAGGAGGGTTCTCTTTTCTCTATACCCTCTCTAGCATTTATTATTCATAAACTTCTTGATGATTGCCATTCTGATCGATGTGAGGTGATATCTCACTGTAGTTTTGATTTGCATTTCTCTAATAATTAGCAATGTTGAGCATCTTTAATATGCCTGTTGGCCATCTGTATGCCTTCTTTGGAGAAATGTCTATTTAGATCTGCCCATTTTTTGGTTGGGTTGTTTGTTTTTTTGATATTCAGTTGTATGAGCTGTTTGTCTATTTTGGAAATTAATCCTTTGTCAGTTGCATTGTTTGCAAATATTTTCTCCCAGTTCATAGGTTGTCTTTTCATTTGGTTTGTGTATTCCTTTGCTGTGCAAAAGCTTATAAGTCTGATTAGGTTCCATTTGTTTATTTTTGCTTTTATTTCTACTGTCTTGGGAGACTGACCTAAGAAAACACTGCTACAATTTATGTCAGAGAATGTTTTGCCTATGTTACTGGACCTAGAGATTATCATACTAAGTAAAGTTAAGTCAGCCAGAGAAAGACAAACATTATATCATATCACTTATATATGGAATCTTAAAAATAGTACAAATGAACTTATTTATAAAACAGAAACATATTCAGAGACATAGAAAACAAACTTATGGTTACCAAAGTGCGGGAGGGATAAATTGGGAGTATGGAATTTACAGATGCACACTACCGTATATAAAATAGATAAACAACAAGGATTTACTGTATAGCGCACGAATTATATTCAGTATCTTGTAATCGGCTACTATGGAAAAGAAATGAAAAAAGAATATAGATATATACATATGTATGTATAACTGAATCACTTTGCTGTATACCTAAAACTAATGCAATATTGTAAATCAACTATGCTTAAATTAAAAGAAAAGCTAACTCTAAATTTCAAATGAATTCAGCCTCATGGTTCCGCATGACTGTCTAATTTACAAAATTCTTTGTCTCCTTGTTTCATTCACTGTCAAGGTCAGAATGCCTGTGTTCACTGTTGTTGACTTCTTACCTGGTCTTGAAGGCTTCGGGCTGCCTTTCAGGGACAGGGCTCATATTCTGAGGGAAATTAGAACACCTCTAATGCATATACCTCAACTTACCGATGAGGAAACAGAGTTCTTGGCTTGCCTGGTCTTTGACACGTTCTGGTAAGACTCGAGCTGTTTGATCCCCATCCCGGGTCCCTCCTGTCTTCTCTCTCTCTCTTGCTCCTCCTTATGGTGGCAGCCTCTTCAGTTAACCCTCACTATTGACTTTCCACCCACACCTAGAAGCTTCCCCACAGTTGTATAAGGCTGAAGGTGCTCTCTTTGGGTTTCAGGGCTCAAACAAAGGCTTTCTAACCCAGTTTGATAAATAATTGTAGGTAGTGTTACTTGAGAGAGTTTACAGCAATGTTTTGTGTATTAAGGTCTGACAACAGAAAACAGATCCAAGCTGCAATATTAAAGTAGAAACTCAATAGGATACAAATGATCCGTGTTGATCAGAATAAATCTTACAGCCAAGTTTTTCATAAACTGAATTTCCATTTACATTTTTCCATGGACTTCATTACAAAATCTGAGCTGGGTATCACAGCAATAAAATTAAATCGAAGATGCAAATCTTTAGAGATTACATTTTAGAAGAGAAAAAAATAGGACATTTTAATAAATGTGGTGAATTAGTTAGAAGGCAGCATTTAAAACTCCCTGGATAAGCATTATTTTTCCCATTAAAAAAAAATAGTTTATACTCAAAGAGACCACTGAGATCACACTTTTACCCTGGCTAACTGCAGGCTCTAAGGTGATGTACTGTCTCTAAGTAGTATACCATTTTCACCAATTCTACACAGTTACCAAAGGGCCATTTGCATCTGAATAGAATGAGATCTAGGTAGGGATCCCCATGCTGCAGCTGTCACTTCAGACAGATAATAACCTCTGTCTTTATCTGTGTAATAAAGTGACAACTACCTTAGAGGGCTGCAGTGAGAACTGTTTAGGATCCTATAGTAGGCTTCTACGCATGGAACCCACACTATTGAATCTCTCTCCTCCGAATGGTAGCTTGGCTTCCAAAGGATCACCGGAATGAAACCAGTGTTCCTTATTCTTTAAAAAATTATTTTGTACTCTGTTGCGTTCAAAGTTTAATTAAACCTGTTAGGTCATTAGTGTACCATTTAAGTAAAGACTTTCTAAATAAGAGGCTCAGGAACTATACATTGGAATGTACACATAAACTGTGATGAAAATACAGTTGAGATTACTATCAACATGTATCAGTACAATGTGAAGAAAGGATGCGGTCTGGAAACGACTCAGCTTGCAAATTTAATAGTAACTAACCACCCATAACAATTTAGATCCTGAAGTAGATTGTTTTTAGGTGGGGCATAATTTGTCCAGTTTTATCACTTTAATAGTCAGTTCTTTCATATTCATTTAAATTAATGCTAACATCAAATCAAGTTTGTCCATTGAGTTACCTGCCACAGATGCACTCATCTTCTCTGCAGCCAACTTCTCACTCCCACATCTTCCCTAGTGCTTTTTTTCTCTTGCTGCTTTTTACCCACAGCTCTATTAAGATCTTATCGAGACATGACATATGTAAGTTTAAGGTATACAACACGATGATTTGATACACGTATGTACTGCAAAAATATTACCACAGTAACGTTAGTTAACACCTCCATCCCCTCACATAATTACCATTTTGTGTGTGTGTGTGGTGATAACATTTAAGATCTACTGTCTCAACAACTTTCAAGTATGTAATACAGCACTGCTAACTATACTTACTATGTTGTACATTGTATCTCCAGAACTTACTCATCTTACACAACTGAAACTCTGTACCCTTTGGCCAATATCTCCCTATTTCCCCCACCCCGATCCCCTGGCAACCACCATTGTATTCTCTATTTCAATGAATTCAGCTTTTTTTAGTTTCCACATATAAGTGAGATTCCTTAATTTTATATATTGTATAACAGGCAAAGAATATGATGTAGCTATTTTTAAATTATCCTTTGTGATGGATAAATCACAAAATTATTTTTAAAAGTTCAAAAGTCTCTCTTTGTGTATGTATTACTTTGCCTAAAACATATAGTTAAGCAAAATTCACCTCTTGAGTGACTTCCTACTTTCTGGTGGCCCCCATGTCTCCTGCCCTCAACCTGTCCTTAATCCCTAGGGTTTTGTTGCAGTCAGTGGTCAGTGAACAATTCCCTGGATCTCTCTGAGGCACCCCTGACAATGGAGCGTGGCCCTGTGGAAGGAATACCTGTTCCTGCCAGGTCCTGGCTGTGAATCGTTGAGGCCTTGGTGGTGTCCTTCCTCTCCCACAGGACTGGGCTCTGACAGTCTTCCTCTCCAAATTGTCTGACCTCCTAAAAACTGGACCTGTTTGTAAAGAGTTGCTACAGTCCTGGCTATTTTGTCTGAAAAACACTGCCCTTACCTTCTTCATGTTGAAGGTGAATGAATAAATGGACAGGGGTGTGCTTTTATCCCTGGGACCTCAAAGAAATGGCACACAGTTGTTAAGAGCAGGTCTACCAACTGCATTTGAATCCTGATTTTGTTACTGTGTGACATCACTAAGCCTTCATTTCCCTAATAGTAAAATAGAGAAAAAATGAGGTTATTGAGAGTATTAAATTGTTTAATGTATGTGAGTGCCTAACATAAAACACTTTTTATCTTTGGGTAGTTTACTGCTATAACAAACATTCCTGAAAACCTTGTAACTAAGTGTCCTATTTACCACAAATATATGAGAGAATGCTCCTCATACAAATATGTACTGTAGCAAAATAAACTTTATTTTGGGTGCTGCATCAGCCTGAGGAATCTACAAACCAACCTCACAGCGTCAAGAATTTGGGAGAAAGTAAGAAGTCATAGAAATTACAAACCTGTTTGCTACTCTTTCTTCATCTATTCCTCTTCCTTATTTTTAATGCCTTTCCTTATTTCTTTGCTTCTGTTTATATTATCAAGCTTTAGGAGTAATCTTAGACCCCTGATTATATTTTGTCTAAACTCTAGTATCTGGCTAACATCTCACAGTGCTAAGCTTTTTTCTGGATTAAGGAATATCACTTTCCACACTAACAACTTTAATGAGGAAATCAGACAAATAAACGTGAAAAATAGAACAGGAAGCATAGATTAAAAGCTACTAATTTGCTAATTATTTTTAGGTATTGACCTTTTAGCATACTGATGCTATTTGAGCAAGTTAATATTTTTATATATTCACTGTCTCATTATAAATTTATGATTTCTTTCAAGCATATGATTTAATATTTTAAATTTTATTTTCATACATGTATATTGTGTAGGTGTGAGTTCGTTACACTCTGGAACGACCCCAGTTTCTTGCAGAGCACATGTCTAATTCCCTTAGCTCTAAAGGGGACCTTAGCAAACTGAGTGACAGTCATCTGTCTCAAGAAGCAGACAAACTTACAAGATGCTGACTGTTCCATTTCAGTGTTGCAGTGTTCATCAGCTGCTGCCTGCAAAAAGGAATCCTGCATTATTAAAGAGAAGAGAGGAATAGATTGGAGTAAATGCCAAAGTTTTTAGTGTCTTTTTTTCTTCAGGCATAAAATGGAATCACAGAGGTGAGCCTCTGCTTTAATTAATTCTTCCCTTGGTTAGAATATCAGCCTTTTCTTCTCTGCTGCCCTCATCAGAACCACCTGAAGGGAATAACCAATAAGAGTTCTTCTGCTGTCTTTTGCACCTGACAAAACTGAGACTGCCTAGAAGGGAAAGGTAGCAGGTTATCTCCACCTGCAAAGAATCGTAATAGAGCTTATTCATGTAGTTCTTTCCATTGCTTGATTTTCCATATTGGCTTACTAAGGTCAGAAGGCTGATTTTATTGTCCTCATTCTAAACTGACAGAAGGTAGGTTATGTTTTAATGACCCTACAGAAGGGTTCTGGCTTTGCAGAGACTGCTTCTGAAACACAAATTAAATATGCCAGCAGGGGGCGAACATCAGCTGCGAGAAAGGCTCAGATTAACTTTATCTTTCATAGGGGCAAATGCTCAAACTCTCCCTTACATGAAACCTTATTTTTTTAAGTTTTCAAATTTTAAATTATTGTGTTATATGAAGACCGTCAGCCTGTGTCTTCATACTTTACCAAAATTATACTGAAGACTTTTGTTGTAAAAATGCTCTAGTTTCGTAGTAAATAGCTGGCATAACAGAATACATTAAGTTTTGAATTAAATGGAGCCTGCCTAAATTTGAACCCCTAAGAGCTGTGTGACCTGAAGTAAATTTTGTGACCTCCCTGAGCTTCAGTTTCTTCCTTGGTGAAATAGGGATGATAAGGGTACCTACCTGACTGTGTTGTTGAGATGTCTGTATGAGATGATATATGTAGAGAGTTTATAAGACACATGGTAAAATCCTGGTAAATATTATCCTTCACTCACAATGAGTACAGACTCCGGGAAAGAGAAGACACACACAGAAAAATAGTAATAATACCTATTAAAGAAACCCCAATAAGAGTGGATTTGGGAAGGCTTATGATAGGATGAGTCTGCAGAACTGAAGGACAGATGAGATGTTCAAGCAAGTCTGATGCATATTTCAGTTAGCAAAGGTGGATCTACAGGAATACGGAGCCAATGACTGAAGTTCACAGTTCATAAACCTAAAATGACTAAGAAATTGTCAGGGGAATTGAGTGCTACACATGGAAATGGAAATAAAACAGGCTGGATGGTTTTATATCCAGAAACACGATTTACAGGCAAGCAATTGTGTCAAGACAGAGAGATTTTCTGCATCTAATTTAGCACCCAAGTTCTTTCTGGCAGGATTTGGGGAAGAATCTTTTGGAGTTTGGCAAATCACAAGCAGGCCCATCTGTTCTGGAAGGAAATAGTCTCTACCCATTGCGCTTTTAGAGTTTGGAGGTTTGACAGATGAAAGATGTGAGCTTGGGGGAGCAAAAATGGGTTACAATTGCAGGAAATAAAATCAGACAGGACCAACATATTTATGGAGTAGAATGTGCCTTGAGAATTCTCAGGGGAAAGACTATCTACCTCTTTGTCCTGAACTGGGTATTCAGGGGACCACTAAATCAAACAGCTTGATAAAAAGGGTTTGGAAGCAAATTAACAATTTTGCAGGGATGTTCATCTACTTGCTGAAAAGAGTCGGTATGGTTGATCTGTTTCCCTAAATCCTGAACTCTCTGTGGAAGTAGTATTTTACATCTAAGAATTTTATTTAGTACAAACACTGTATTTTTAACAGCTATTTGTACAGAGTTGTCCCTTTGGGTATCTAAGAAAAGTAGATAAAAATGTTCTTTCTTCAAATAATTACTGAGTATCCCATATTTCTCTATGCTCTGAGGACACGTAAGGCATCTCAATCAGGCAAAATAAATTCTGAGGTGATGCTCAGGTGTTCTTCTCAGGTATTTAAATACACAACTTAATAAAACATGCCTGAGTGCTTAGGTGAACCAGAAATCTATCACATTAAACCAGGACTTCACTTTCATTATTAAAAGTATGAAATGCCATACTTTTCTAAAACTCCGAGTAGTGTTTTAGAAATAGCATCTTATCTCGAGTCAGCACTAGATGAAGATTTGACAAGCAACAAACAAACTTACAACCCTTGGGCACCTTAGAGGCTCTGACAGGAGCCAGTGTCACTGGGGGGAAGATGTTAGCACAGCTCAAAGCCATGTTGTCAGCTACCATGACACACGTGTATTACAAACTAAGATGATTTCTGGATTTCCACACTTTCTGTGGAGACAAAGCTTGGAAAAGACTCCCCCCACCCCCCCAATGGTAGAGATGCATTTGTCATTCACAGTACTGTTGTCATAACACAGTTGTCATTAAGATTTTTCTCTGTGAAGCTTGTTAAATATCACATCAGGACCCTCTAAACTCAAGTCTCAAAGCATTTAAAAATGGTTTATGCCTTCATGGTCACCCTAAAGGCAATTCTAATCATCATAACTTTCAATTCTCATTAACATACTGGTACTCATTGCTGCAATATTAAACTGTTCAAAGCACACGTGGTGTACCGAAATGTTGTGATTAACATAATTTGATATTTTAATGATGAGTTTCATTAGAAATCTGTGATGTTATGTTGTTGAAGTTCAATATCTTTAACAAATAAATTCCCGTTTAGGGAAAGAAAAATGGTTTCTGGTCTAAAGATTGGGATAGTTTTGGCTGTGTTCTGCCCCCAGATGCATGTCTTTTAACCAAGAAAATGCAATTGTGCAAGAAAATGAGGCTAATGACCTTATGTTTTCTCTCTGATGATGCTAATAAAGCCCAAATAATTTTTATTCACGAAGGTATAGAAATATTTGGTTCATTGCACTCACACAGGCCATACAGCCCCAAATAAACTGGTTCTTTTACAGTGTGATCACTAGGCATCAGATGACTTGAATTGTATGTTATTATATAAAATATTAAACATACAATATAGGCAGATTATTACAATGAACTCCTATGTGCCTGTCAACTGGCTTCAATGACTATCAACCAATGACTGATCTTTCAACTCTACCCCTATCCACTCCTTCTCAGCCTGTCTAATTTGAAGCAAATCTCAGATATTATATCATTTCATCCTTAAATATTTCAGTATACATTTTAAAAGTATTTGAACTCTTTGTAACACAATCTTTCATACCATTGCTTCATAAATTAGCAATGATCCTCTAATATCACTGAATATCCATTTGAGTGTTTAAATTTCCAGTTATTTCACAAAGATTTTCTTTCCCCTTTCCTCTTTCTCTTTCCCTTCTTTTTAATCGGAATCTAAATAATACCTAAACATTGAATTTACTTGTTATATCTTTCAAGTGCACTTTATAGGTTCTCTTATTTTCTTCTTTTTCTGAAATTTATTTGTTGAAGAAAATACTGGGCTTACTTGTTTTATAGATTTCCCACATCCTGGATTTTGTTGATCAGATCCCTCTGGCATGAGTTAACACAATCTAAAATTTATATTTCCTAAAAATCAGTAGTTAAATCCAATGGCTCTATTAGACGCAGGTTCAAACTTCTTTGGTAGGACTATTTCATAGGTGGTTGTATATACTTTTTCATAAGAAGACACATGCTATCCGATTGTCTCTCTTTTTGTGAGGGTAACTATTGAAGCTCAATGCCACCAGTTTTTCTTTTTTTTTTTTTAACATCTTTATTGCAGTATAATTGCTTTACAATGGTGTGTTAGTTTCTGCTTTATAATGAAGTGAATCAGCTATACCTATACATATATCCCCATATGCCCTCCCTCTTGCGTCTCCCTCCCACCCTCCCTATCCCACACCTCTAGGTGGTCACAAAGCACTCAGCTAATCTCCCTGTGCTATATGCAGCTGCTTCCCACTAGCTGTCTATTTTACATTTGGTAGTGTATATATGTCCATGCCACTCTCTCCCTTCGTCCCAGCTTATCCTTCCCCCTCCCCGTGTCCTCAAGTCCATTCTCTACGTCTGCATCTTTATTCCTGTCCTGCCCCTAGGTTCTTCAGAGCCATTTTTTTTCTTAGATTCCGTATATATGTGTTAGCATACGGTATTTAATTTTCTCTTTCTGACTTACTTCACTCTGTATGACAGACTCTAGGTCCATCTACCTCACTACAAGTAACGCAATTTTGTTTCTTTTTATGGCTGAGTAATATTCCATTGTATATATATGCCACATCTTCTTTATCCATTCATCTGTCGATGGACACTTAGGTTGCTTCCATGTCCTGGCTATTGTAAACAGAGCGGCAGTGAACATTGTGGTACATGACTCTTTTTGAATTATGGTTTTCTCAGGGTATATGCCCAGTAGTGGGATTGCTGGGTTGTATGGTAGTTCTATTTTTAGTTTTTTAAGGAACCTCCATACTGTTCTCCAGAGTGGCTGTATCAATTTACGTTCCCACCAACAGTGCAAGAGGTTTCCCTTTTCTCCACACCCTCTCCAACATTTATTGTTTGTAGATTTTTTATGATGGCCATTCTGATTGGTGTGAGGCGATACCTCCTTGTAGTTTTGATTTGCATTTCTCTAATGATTAGTGATGTTGAGCCTTCTTTCATGTGTTTGTTGGCAATCTGTATATCTTCTTTGGAGAAATGTCTGTTTAGGTCTTCTGCCCATTTTTGGATTGGGTTGTTTGTTTTTTTGATATTGAGCTGCATGAGCTGCTTGTAAATTTTGGAAATTAATCCTTTTTCAGTTTCTTCATTTGCAAATATTTTCTCCCATTCTGAGGGTTGTCTTTTCACCTTGTTTATGGTTTCCTTTGCTGTGCAAAAGCTTTTAAGTTTCATTATGTGCCATTTGTTTATTTTTGTTTTTATTGCCATTTCTCTATGAGGTGGGTCAAAAAGGATCTTGCTGTGATTTATGTCATAGAGTATTCTGCCTATGTTTTCCTCTAAGAGTTTTATAGTGTCTGGCCTTACATTTAGGTCTTTAATCCATTTTGAGTTGATCTTTGTGTATGGTGTTAGGGAGTGTTCTAATTTCATTCTTTTACATGTAGCTGTCCAGTTTTCCCAGCACCACTTATGGAAGAGGCTGTCTTTTCTCCACTGTATATTCTTGCCTCCTTTATCAAAAATAAGGTAACCATAGGTGCATGGGTTTATCTCTGGGCTTTCTATCCTGTTCCATTGATCTGTATTTCTGTTTCTGTGCCAGTACCATGCTGTCTTGATTACTGTAGCTTTGTAGTACAGTCTGAAGTCAGGGAACCTGAATCCGCCAGCTCCGTTTTTTGTTCTCAAGTTTGCTTTGGCTATTCGGGGTCTTTTGTGTTTCCATACAAATTGCCACCAGTTTTTGTATGCCAAAATGCACCCACTTACTTTGGTTATCTGAAACTCTTTTTACAGTATATTTGTCCAGAAGAAATCACAAGAATAATATTCCTTGATTTTTTTTTTTGTTTTTTTTTTTGCAGCATGCAAACTCTTAGTTGCAGCATGCATGTGGGATCTTCTCCTTGAATTTTTTATGTTTAAAGCAGTTTGTATTTTTTATGCTTGAAAGTCAATTTGTCTAGATGTCCAATTTATGGCTCATATTTTCCTTCCTGAGGTATTTTAATTTTGTTACTCCATTGTTGTTTTGGTATAAAATGTTGTCAAAAAGTCTGAAAACAATCTGACTTTTTCCCATAGAAATAACTTGGTCTTTTTGTCTGAATATCCAAATAATTTGCTAGAATATGTGCTGGTATTAATCTTTATGGTTTGATTTTCCCAGGCAGGCAGTATGATCTCTCATAACAACAGATTTCATTTTTTTGTTTGTTTTAAATTTCAGGAAACTTTCCTTAAAGATTTTACTATTTTTTTTTCTTCTTCAGGTCATCTTATTATATGTCTGTTCAATTTTCTTTGCCTAATTTTTATAGGTGCCATTTTATCGTGAATTCTTTTTACTATTTTCCATAATTTTTATTTAAAAATGTATTCCTTTTACTTATATTTCTCTTAAGGTGATGAGTTGTATATCTAAAGTCTGTTTTTTTCATTTTTGAAATTTGCTTTTACTTTTAAGACATAATTTGAGAAAATATAGTTCTAATTCTTTTCTGAGTTTTATAAACATACTGTGATTTACCTAATTCTAATTTATATTATTATTTCATATCTTATATCACTTTCTTAAATTTATTTTAGTTTTTATGAAATATTAGTTTACCTCTTTTAAAAGTCTGTTTTGTGGGCTTGTCCTTATGTCATGTTTTTATTTCTGGAGGGATATTATTCTGCTTCATATACACATTGTGTATGGGGTTTGAATGTGTTCCTTTTTTGTTCTTCACTTTTTCACAAAATTGGTTTTCAAGAACATATTTTTAAAAATTCATCCTGAGTTGAAGTATGAAGCTGCTGTTTTCAAATTACCTGCTGTGCTTTCACCTGAATGCCTTTGTTTATTTTGGGGTTCTCCTGTTCTCAAGTTTTTCACATTCCTTGTGGCTTCTGTTTCTTTGCATACACAAGATGATACCAGGAGGATCTTATAGCCATTTATATTTTAGAATGAGGACATCTTGTCAACTATTTTTGTTTATGTCTGTGAGTTTTTGGTTTTGCTATCCTAGTTACTCTGTCTAAATTTAAATAGTGTTCCCTTGAATTAAACTTAAAGGGGAGCTCATCATGCAGATTAAGGCGGAGACAGGAAGGAAGGAGAAGAATAAATTACATTAAATTCTTTTGCTTTAATGAAGTATTTGCTTTTCTTGACCATAAACTATATTTGACACAAGCCAATATGTTGAGATTGCTTTAGTGGTTTCATGGAGTCAGTGATAATATGGAACAGTATCAATTGTGATGGGTTGTTTCAAGAAAATCAATCTGTAGGCCCTATAAAGTCTTTGTTCTTAAACAGGTAGCTTCATTTATTTTCCTATGGCTTCTATATCTCAAAATATTTTGCATATTTAATTTGGAAAAACTACTGAGAATCGATAATTATATCTGGATGTTGATTAGTTTATGCACCCTGTGCACAATGGGAATGTTTCTGATGGTAAAATGGGATTGTCCTCATGGCTTTGGAGACTTGCATCTGGATACTAAGAGGAAAAATGTCCTTGCACTCTGGGCCAGAGGGGAATGTGGCCCAACTCGTGGCATACCAGAGGATAATTTAGAGAGGACATAAGAGACTGAACTATGCTGCATTCTAGACACTCATTTCTCTAGGCAACCTCAGTGGGTTCTGATTGTTTCTGTGAGATCTGGTTCCTAAGTAATTTTAAAATTTCAGCTCACAGTTGCCTTCAGTGAATTTGGCAGGGGTCCTTGACTTTGGAAGCCTTCTATCAATGAGAGTATGACACCAGTAAGAACAGTGGAAACACGAAAGATATCAAACACTTCTCAGATGAGGAAGAACCCAGGGAAGATGGTTGGGGAAGCAGATACACCTGAGACAATGACTGACAAAGGCAAGAGGGTGTGTAAAATCACTGAAACACTATGGGAGGAGCTTTTGGAATCAAAGCCTATCAACTAACAATAGCCTGTGGAAGCCATTGATACCAAGGAGAAGAAGCACCAAGAGGGATGTTGGGCTGAGGAAAGAGCCTAAGTCCTAGGGTTTCATAAGGTTTCATAAGGTCTCATATCTGGGTCTCTCCATGAGAAAAGAGGAATCAGTCCTCTTTTTGTATGTAATTTGAGATTGGGAGAATATCCACATTTCTTATCTCTTTGAGTTTTATAGCAATAATCAGAAGCTGATGGCCAATCAACTGCAAAGAACCCACAGTTCTGTTTTGTTTTATTTCGTTTCTGCATGGGAATTGTTTAAAATTGAAAGTTTTTATATAAAGTTCCAGATTTATGGCGTATTTAAAAGAACAGGCAGATCTTATTGTCCAGTGTGCCTCTCATTATCCCTTTTATAGGGCTTGTACACTGCAGTTTCTTACAGTCCCCATTTCTCTGAATTTTATCACACTCAAATAATGTAAACCATCAACATGACCTTCCTGACCATTGGAATTATTTGTGTTTGCCACCTCTGTTCTACAGGGAAAGAGTTTACCAACCAGAAACTTTGGAGGGCCAGAGATCTCAGACCCATGAATTATATAGAAGCCAAGGGACAATTATTGTAAATTGATCAAGAAGAAATGAAGAAGAGTCAGAGCAGGATAGTTGATCACTGGAACTAAGCCTATAAAAGACAAGAGCATGGAGGCTTCCCTGGTGGAGCCGTGGTTGAGAGTCTTCCTGTCGATGTAGGGGACACGGGTTCATGCCCCGGTCTGGGAAGATCCCACATGCCGCGGAGCGGCTGGGCCCGTGAGCCATGACCGCTGAGCCTGTGTGTCCGGAGCCTGTGCTCCACAACGGGAGAGGCCGCAGTGGTGAGAGGCCCGCATACCACAAAAAAAAGAAAAGAAAAGAAAAGAAAAAAGACAAGAGCATGGAAGGGAGAGCACTGGAGAAATATGAGGCACCTCAGGGCAACCACTGGTCGTGCTCTTAGGAGCTCAAGATGGAGGCAGTTCCAGCATTCTATCCTCCATCTCCAGGAGGAACTTGATAAAGTTTTTTTTTTTTTTTTTTGTGGTACGCAGGCCTCTCACTGTTGTGGCCTCTCCCGTTGCGGACCACAGGCTCCGGACACGCAGGTTCAGCGGCCATGGCTCACGGGCCCAGCCGCTCCGCAGCATGTGGGATCTTCCCGGACCGGGGCACGAACCGGTGTCCCCTGCATCGGCCGGCGGACTCTGAACCACTGCGCCACCAGGGAAGCCGGATAAACTATTTTATATATGGTAATATGCAGTTTAACATAATACCCCCTTCAAATAGCAGCACTTAAAAAAATTTGATTAATAACACATAACGTAAAATTTATAATGTTCAACAGTTTTAGGCGTACCGTTCAGTAGTGCTAAGACTATGCATATCCTAGTGCAACAGATCTTTAGAACATTTTATCTTGCAAAACTGAAACTCTATACCCATTGAACACCAGCTCTCCATTTCCCCCTCCCCCTGTCCCTGGTAACCACCATTCTACTTTCTGTTTCTGTAAGTTTGACTACTTTAGGTGCCTCATACAAGGGGAATCATACAGTATTTTTCTTTTTGAGACTGGCTTATTTCACTTAGCATAATGTCCTCCAGGTTCACCCATGTTGTGGTAAGTGACAGGATTTCCTTCCTTTTTAAGATTGAATGATATTCTGTTGTATGTGTATACAGTCAACCCTAGAACAACATCAACTGTGTGAGTCCACTCATACATGAATATTTTTCAGTAAATATTTACTACAATACTACACGATCCTCGGTTAGTTTAACCTGAAGATGCAGAACCCCAGATACACCCAGGAGACTGTAAAGTTGTATGAGGATTTTTGACTGCTGGGGGTTGGTGCCCTTAATCCCCACATTTTTAAAGGATCAGCTGTACTACATTTTCTTTATCCATTTATCCATTGATGGACATTTGGGTTACTTCCACCTCTTAGCTATTGAAATAATGCTGCAATGAACATAGGTGTGTGAATATCTCTTTGATATCCTACTTTCACCTATTTTGGCTATATACCCAGAAGTGGGATTGCTGGATTACATGATAATTTTAATTTTTTGAGGAACCTCCATACTGTTTTTCATAGTGGCTGTACCATTTTATTTTCCCACCAACAGTGCACAAGAGTTGTAATTTCTCCACATCCTCATAAACACTGTGGGGTGTTTTGTTTTGTTTTTTGATTGTGTCCATCCTAATGGGTGTGAAGTGATATCTCATTGTGGTTTTATTTTGACTTTCTCTAATGATTAGTGATATTGAGCCTATTTTCATATGCTTGTTGGCCATTTGTATACCTTCTCTGGAGAAATGTCTATTCAAGTCATTTGCCCATTTTTAAATTGGGTTAATTTTTGTTGCTGAGTTGTAGGAGTTCTTTGTATATTCTGGATATTAAACCCTTATCAGAGAAAGACATACGGGCCGATGGAATAGAAGAGAGCCGAGAAATAAATTCTTGCATATATGGTCTAGTAATCTTTGACAACAATGCCAAAACCACACAATGGAGAAACTATAGTCTCTTCAACAAATGGTATTGGGAAAACTAGATATGCACATGCAAAAGAATGAAGCTGGACCTAACCTTACACTTTATACAAATTTTAACTCAAAACTGATTAAAGACCTAGACATGAGAACTAAAATTATATAAATTCTAGAAGAAAATATAGGGGAAAGCTACAAGACTTTGAATTTGTCAGTGATTTCTTGGATATGACAGTATAAGCACAGTCAACAAAACCAAAAATAGACAGTGATAGTAAATCAAACTTAAAAATCTTCTGCATATCAAAGGAAACAGTCAACAGAGTGAAAAGTCAACATACAAAATGGGAGAGTAGACCTTCAAGATGGCAGAGGAGTAAGACGTGGAGATCACCTTCCTCCCCACAAATACAACAAAGATACATCTACATGTGGAACCACCCCTACAGAACACCTACTGAACACTGGTAGAAGACCTCAGACTTCCCAAAAGGCAAGAAACTCCCCACCTACCTGGGTAGGGCAAAGGAAAAAAGAAAAAACAGACAAAAGAATAGGGACGGGACCTGCACCTCTGGGAGGGAGCTGTGAAGGAGGAAAAGTTTCCCCACACTAGAAAGCCCCTTCACTAGTGAAGATGGGGTTTGGGCGAGGGGAAGCTTCGGAGACACAGAGGAGAGCGCAGCAACAGCGGTGTAGAGCAACAGGGGTGCAGAGGGCAAAGCAGAGAGATCTGCACAGAGAATTGGTGCCGACCAGCACTCACCAGACTGAGAGTCTTGTCTGCTCACTCGCCAGGATGGGCGGGGGCTGGGAGCTGAGGCTCTGGCTTCAGTTGGATCCCAGGGAGAGGACTGGGGTTGGCTGCATGAACACAGCCTGAACGGGGCTAGTGTGCCACAGCTAGCTGGGCGGGAGTCTGGGAAAATATCTGGAACTGCCTAAGAGGCAAGAGAGCATTGTTTCAGGGTGTGTGAGGAGAGGGGCTTCAGAGCACTGCCTAAACGAGATCCAGAGATGGGCGTGAGCCGTGGCTATCAGTGCGGACACCAGAGACGGGCATGAGATGCTAAGGCTGCTGCTGCAGCCACCAAGAAGCCTGTATGCAAGCGCAGGTCACTGTCCACACCTCCCCTCCTGGGAGCCTGTGCAGCCTGCCACTGCCAGGGCCCTGTGACCCAGGGACAACTTCCCTGGGAGAACACATGCCGAGCTTCAGGCTGGTGTGACGTCCTGTTGGTCTCTGCCGCCGCTGGCTCACCTCTCATTCCATACCCCTCCCTCCACCTGGCCTGAGTGAGCCAGAGCCCCCTAATCAGTGGCTACTTGAACCCTGTCCTGTCTGGGCAGGGAACAGATGCCAGAGTGTGACCTACATGCAGAGGTGGGATCAAATCCAAAGCTGAACCCTGAGAGCTGTGTGAACAAAGAGGAGAAAGGGAAATCTCTCCCAGCAGCCTCAGGAGCAGCGGATTAAATCTCCACAATCAACTTGATGTACCCTGCATCTGTGGAATACCTGAATAGACAACAATCATCCCAAAATTGAGGCGATGGACTGTGGGAGCAACTGTAGACTTGGGGTTTGCTTTCTGCATCTAATTTGTTTCTGGTTTTATGTTTATCTTAGTTTAGTATTTAGAGCTTATTATCACTGGTAGATTTGTTTACTGATTTGGTTGCTCTCTTCCTTTATATATATATATATATATATATATATATATATATATATATATATATATATATATATATATATATATTACCTTTTTCTTTTTGTGAGTGTGTATGTATATGTCTCTTTGTGTGATTTTGTCTGTATAGGTTTGCTTTTACCATGTGTCCTAGGATTC
Source organism: Tursiops truncatus (assembly GCF_011762595.2). NCBI lineage: Eukaryota > Metazoa > Chordata > Mammalia > Artiodactyla > Delphinidae > Tursiops > Tursiops truncatus. Next base: position 96,717,719 of record NC_047035.1, read on the forward strand.
TCTCTGTCCATTTTTTTTTTCTTTAGTATAGTTTTTAGTGCTTGTTGTCATTGGTGAATTTGTTTATATTGGTTTGGTTGCTCTCTATTTTTCCTTTTGTGTTTTTTACTTTTAATAATATTTTTAATTTTTTATTTAACAACTTTATTTTATTTCTTTTTTTTTTCCTCCCTTTTCTTCTAAGCTGTGTGGCTGACAGGGTCTTGGTGATCCAGCCAGGTGTCAGGCCTGAGCCTCTGAGGTGGGAGAGCCAAGTTCATGATATTGGTCCACCAGAGGCCTCCTGGCCCCATGTAATATCAAACGGTGAGAGCTCTCCCAGAGATCTCTGTCTCAATGCTAAAAACCCAGCTCTACTCAATGACCAGCAAGATCCAGTGCTAGACACCCCATGCCAAACAACTAGCAAGACAAGAAAACACCACCACACACTAGCAGAGATGCTGCCTAAAATCATAATAAGTTCACAGGCACCCCAAAACAGACCACCGGATGTGGTCCTGCCCACCAGAAATACAAGATCGAGCCTCATCCACCAGAATACAGGCACTAGTCCCCTCCACCAGGAAGGCTACACACCCCACTGAAACAACCTTAGCTACTGGGGGCAGACTCCAAAAAAAAAAAGGGAACTGCAAACCTGCAGCCTGCAAAATGGAAACGCCAAACACAGTAAGCTAAGCAAAATGAGAAGACAGAAAAACACAGCAGATGAAGGAGCAAGGTAAAAAACCCGCTGGACTAAACAAATGAAGAGGAAATAGGCAGTCTACCTGAAAAAGAATTCAGAATAATGATAGTAAAGATGATCCAAAATCTTGAAAATAGAATGGAGAAAATACAAGAAATGTTTAACAAGGACCTTAGAAGAACTAAAGAGCAATCAAACAATGATGAACAACACAATAAATGAAATTAAAAATTCTCTAGAAGGAATCAATAGAGGAATAACTAAAGCAGAAGAACGGATAAGTGACCTGGAAGATAAAATAGTGGACATAACTGCCACAGAGCAGAAAAAAGAAAGAAAAGAATTGAGGACAGACTCAGAGACCTCTGGGGCAACATTAAACGCACCAACATTTGAATTATAGAGGTCCCAGAAAAAGAAGTGAAAAAGAAAGGGACTGAGAAAATATTTGAAGAGATTATAGTTGAAAACTTCCCTACTAAGGGAAAGGAAATAGTCAATCAAGTCCAGGAAGCACAGAGAGTCCCATACAGGATAAATCCAAGGAGAAACACGCCAAGACACATATTAATCAAACTATCAAAAATTAAATACAAAGAAATATTAAAAGTAGCAAGGGAAAAGCAACACATAACATACAAAATAATCCCTGTAAGGTTAACAGCTGATCTTTCAGAGAAACTGCAAGCCAGAAGAGTGTGGCAGGACATATTTAAAGTGATGAAAGGGAAAAACCTACAACCAAGATTACTGTATCCAGCAAGGATCTCATTCAGATTTGATGGAGAAATTAAAACTTTTATAGACAAGCAAAAGTTAAGAGAGCACCACCAAACCATCTTTACAGCAAATGCTAAAGGAACTTCTTTAGGCAGGAAACACAAGAGAAGGAAAAAACCTACCAAAAAAACCCAAAAACAATTAAGAAAATGGTAATAGGAACATACACATCGATAATTACCTTAAATGTGAATGGATTAGATGCTTCAGCAAACAGACATAGACTGGCTGAATGGATACAAAAACAAGACCCATATATATGCTGTCTACAAGAGACCCACCTCAGACCTAGAGACACATGCAGACTGAAAGTAAGGGGATGGAAAAAGATATTCCATGCAGTGGAAATCAAAAGAAAACTGGAGTATCAATTCTCATATCAGACAAGCTAGAGTTTAAAATAAAGACTCTTACAAGAGACAAAGAAGGACACAACATAATGATCAAGGGATCAATCCAAGAAGAAGATATAACAATTGTAAATATTTATGCACCCAATATAGGAGGAATTCAATACATTAGGCAAATGGTAACACCCATGAAAGAGGAAATCGACAGTAACACAATAATAGCAGGGGACTTTAACACCGCACTTTCACCAATGGACAGATCATCGAAAATGTAAAATAAATAAGGAAACACAAGCTTTAAATGATACATTAAACAAGATGGACTTAATTGACATTTATAGGACATGCCATCCAAAAAAAAACAGAATACACTTTCTTCTCAAGTGCTCATGGAACATTCTCCAGGATAGATCATATCTTGGGTCACAAAGCCTTGAAAAATTTGAGGAAATTGAAATTGTATCATGTATCTTTTCTGAACACAACACTATGAGACTAGATATCAATTACAGAAAAAATCTGTAAAAAATGCAAACACATGGAGAATAAACAATACACTACTTAATAACCAAGAGATCACTGAAAAAATCAAGAGGAAATTGAAAAATACCTAGAAACAAAGGATAATGAAAACACGACAACCCAAAACCTATGGGATGCAGCAAAAGCAGTTCTAAGAGGGAAGTTTACAGCAATACAATCCTATCTCAAGAAACAAGAAACATTTCAAATAAACAACCTAACCTTACACCTAAAGCAATTAGAGAAAGAAGAACAAAAAAACACCAAAGTTAGCAAAAGGATAGAAATCATAAAGATCAGATCAGAAATACATGAAAAAGAAATGAAGGAAACAATAGCAAAGATCAATAAAACTAAAAGCTGGTTCTTTGAGAAGATAAACAAAATTGATAAACCATTAGCCAGACTCTACAAGGACAAAAGGGAGAAGACTCAGATCAATAGAATTAGAAATAAAAAAGGAGAAGTAACAACTAACACTTCAGAAATACGGAAGCTTATGAGGATTACTACAAGCAACTCTATGCCAATAAAATGGACAACCTGGAAGAAGTGGACAAATTCTTGAAAAGCACAACTTTCTGAGACTGAACCAGGAAGAAATAGAAAATATGAACAGATCAATCACAAGCACTGAAATTGAAACTGTGATTAAAAGTCTTCCAACAAGCAAAAGCCCAGGACCAGATGGCTGCACAGGCGAATTCTATAAAACACTTAGAGAAGAGCTAACACCTATCCTTCTCAAACTCTTCCAAAATATAGCAGAGGGAGGAACACTCCCAAACTCCTTCTACGAGGCCACCATCACCTTGATACCAAAACCAGAAAAAGATGTCACAAAGAATGAAAACTATAGGCCAATATCACTGATGAAGATAGAGGCAAAAATCTTCAATAAAATACTAGCAAACAGAATCCAAGAGCACGTTAAAAGGATCATACACCATGATCAAGTGAGGTTTACCCCAGGAATGCAAGGATTCTTCAATATATGCAAATCAATCAATGTGATACACCATATTAACAAATTGAAGGATAAAAACTATATGATCTTCTCAGTAGATGCAGAAAAAGTTTTCAACAAAATTCAACACCCATTTATGATAAAACCCTTCCAGAAAGTAGGCATAGAGGGAACTTAGCTCAACATAATAAAGCCCATGTATGACACACCGACAGCCAACATTGTTTTCAATGGTGCAAAACAGAAACCATTTCCACTAAGATCAGGAACAAGAAAATGTTGCCCACTCTCACTACTGTTATTCAGTATAGTTTTGGAAGTTTTAGCCATGGCAATCATAGAAGAAAAAAAAATTAAAGGAATCCAAATTGGAAAAGAAGTAGTATAACTGTCACTGTTTGCAGATGACATGATACTATACATAGAGACTCCTAAAGATGCTACCAGAAAACTACTAGAGCTAATCAATGAATTTGGTAAAGTAGCAGGATACAAAATTAGTGCACAGGAATCTCTTGCATTCCTATACAGTAATGATGAAAAATTTGAAAGAGAAATTAAGGAAACACTCCAATTTACCACTGCAACAAAAATAATGAAATATCTAGGAATAAAGCTACCTAAGGAGACAAAAGTCCTGTATGCAGCAAACTATAAGACACTGATGAAAGAAATTAAAGATCATACAGACAGCTGGAGAGATATACCATGTTCTTGGATTGGAAGAATCAACATTGTGTAAATGACTATACTACCCAAAGCAATCTACAGATTCAATGAAATACCTATGAAAGTACCAATGGCATTTTTCACAGAACTAGAGCAAAAAATTTCACAGTGTCTATGGAAACACAGAAGACTCTGAATAGCCAAAGCAATCTTGAGAAAGAAAAACGGAGCTGGAGGAATCAGGCTCCCTGACTTTAGACTATACTACAAAGCTACAGTAATCAAGACAGCATGGTACTGGCACAGAAACAGAAATATAGATCAATGGAACAGGATAGAAAGCCCAGAGATAAACCCACGCACCTATGGTTACCTTATTTTTGATAAAGGAGGCAAGAGTATACAGTGGAGAAAAGACAGCCTCTTCTATAAGTGGTGCTGGGAAAACTGGACAGCTGCATGTAAAAGAATGAAATTAGAACACTCCCTAACACCATACACAAAGATCAACTCAAAATGGATTAAAGATCTAAATGTAAGGCCAGACACTATAAAACTTTTAGAGGAAAACATAGGCAGAACACTCTATGACATAAATCACAGCAAGATCCTTTTTGACCCACCTCCTAGAGAAATGGCAATAAAAACAAAAATAAACAAATGGGACCTAATGAAACTTCAAAGCCTTTGCACAGCAAAGGAAACCATAAACAAGGTGAAAAGACAACCCTCAGAATGCGAGAAAATATTTGCAAATGAAGCAACTGACAAAGGATTAATCTCCAAAATTTACAAGCAGCTCATGCAGCTCAATATCAAAGAAACAAACAACCCAATCCAAAAATGGGCAGAAGACCTCAATAGACATTTCTCCAAAGAGCATATTGGATGAATGGATAAAGATGTGGCACATATATACAATGGAATATTACTCAGCCATAAAAAAGAAACGAAATTGAGCTATTTGTAATGAGGTGGATAGACCTAGAGTCTGTCATACAGAGTGAAGTAAGTCAGAAAGTGAAAGACAAATACCATATGCTAATACATATATATGGAATTTAAGAAAAAAAAAATGTCTTGAAGAACCTAGGGGTAACACCGGAATAAAGACACAGACCTCCTAGAGAATGGACTTGAGCATATGGGGAGGGGGAAGGGTAAGCTGTGACAAAGCGAGAGGCATGGACATATATACACTACCAAACGTAAGGTAGATAGCTAGTGGGAAGCAGCCGCATAGCACAGGGAGATCAGCTCAGTGCTTTGTGACCGCCTGGAGGGGTGAGATAGGGAGGGTGGGAGGGAGGGAGATGCAAGAGGGAAGAGATCTGGGAACATATGTAAATGTATAGCTAATTCACTTTGTTATAAAGCAGAAACTAACACACCATTTTAAAGCAATTATACTCCAATAAAGAGGTTTTTAAAAAAATCTATAAATAGTACTACAGTATGACCCAGCAATCCCACTACTGGGCATATACCCTGAGAAAACCATAATTCCAAAAAAGTCATGTACCACAATGTTCATTGCAGCTCTATTTAGAATAGCCAGGACCTGGAAGCAACCTAAGTGTCCATCGACAGATGAATGGATAAAGAAAAGGTGGCACAAATATACAATGGAATATTACTCAGCCATAAAAAGAAATGAAATTGAAATTTTTGTAGTGAGGTGCACAGACCTAGAGTCTGTCATACAGTGAAGTAAGTCAGAAAGAGAATAACAAATATCATATGCTAACACATATATATGGAATCTAAAAAAAAAAAAGTTTCTGAAGAACCTAGGGACAGGACAGGAATAAACACGCAGATGTAGAGAATCAACTTGAGGACACTGGGAGGGGGAAGGGTAACCTGGGACGAAGTGAGAGAGTTACATTGACACTTATACACTACCAAATGTAAAATAGTTAGCTAGTGGGGAGCAGTTGCATAGCACAGGGAGATCAGCTTAGTGCTTTGTGTCCACCTAGAGGGGTGGAACAGGGAGGGTGGGAGGGAGATGTAAGAGGGAGGGGATATGGTGATGTATGTATATATATGGCTGATTCAGTTTGTCATACAGCAGAAACTAACACAGCATTATAAAGCAACCATTCTCCAATAAAGACATTAAAAAAAAAAAGGAGAAAGTATTTGCAGGTAACACTATTTTTAACTTAATATAAGATCACTTATCAATCTAAAAAATTCTCCACTAGATGCGAGAATTTCAGGTATTGTAATAGGGTGACCTTTTTAGCAGAAGATCTTTCTGGTCTTCTTTAAAAATACCTTTTTCTCAGGGTATATGTTTGGAAACTGGAAAAAATCCATCTACATGAGGAAGACTGTTTATTATCTCCTATCTGATCCTTCTCTGATACTACAAGGTATTGCTTCCTCCTACCACTTCCAGAGGTGTAACTTCTCCTTCTCCAGAACCCATAAGAAAGACAATGATTATATCGGTAACAACAATGGCTGATAAACTGTCAAGCTTTTTACATTTTTCATGCATTTAACTCTCACAACAAACACAAATGGGTAGCTGCTCTTTATTTCCCCTCATTTTATAGGTGTCCTAAACACTAAAATTACCAATTGTACTATGTACCAATTGTACTTTCAGAATTATTCTTGAAAGACTGTGGGTTCATTGTCTTAACTTCTTGTTCCTCCCAAGTGATATAATTTATTAATTTCGAACATGGCATTGGTTAGAGAGCCTTTTTCTCAGTAACACTCCAAAGTAAAAGAAAGAGATGCTGAAGGAGAAACAAAAAAGGGCAGACGGGGAAAGTGAAAAGCTCTGATTCCAAACTTCATGAAGTTCACAGTTGACATAGAGTCAGACCTTCTGATAAGAGAGCCTTTTTCCCTGGCTCCAAACCAGCAAGCAGGGTTTTGTTTTTGCTCTTTTCCTTCCAGGCTTTGCCGAGTATATGAATGTGCTCTCTGGAGATAACAACAAGGAAACTGAGCAGAATATGAAATGGCACGCAGAGGAGGGCTATGATGTCCGATTTTATTAAACAAAATATTTGAAGTATATCTATTTTTGATAAAAGTATTTTAGACTATTTCAGAGAAATATGCTCTTGTACTGACTCATGGTTTGTATATGTCGTACACAGTTGTTTAAGCTAGGTGGAAAGGACTTTTAATGTAAGCCATGAACCATTGCTTATAACCAGAAACTGGGCAAATAAAATCTCTTTAATACCAAATATGGTTTAGTACCAAATTCGGTTAGAAAAAGGATATATCTTCACAAATTTTGAATCTATGCAGTTTTTGGTTGGTAATGATTCTAATCCAGTCATATGAAGCTTCTATTGGGGTCATTTCCACTGTCCTTGGAGTCATTAGCATATGTTGACTAACTCCTGAAATACTGGGAAGTAGTATGATTTAAAATTGTACTCCTTAACCTTTGCACTAGAGGGAAAGATAAGAAAAGAAAACCCAAGAATCATTTATTTATCACTATATACATAAATATTTTATGTGAGACATTTGTTCCCTCTAATATTGAACACGGTAGCTCAATTTATATATGAACTTTATTATCAAGCGTGTAAAAATTTCTAGTGGACATAAAATGTTTAGCAAGCAAATATAAACCATTAAAATGATAATTTTTATCTTTGTCAAACCAAGTTAAAATTTGCATATGGAAATCAATAAAGAATAGAAAAGGTAGTGTGACATTATCTTGTGCTTATCTGTGAAATATGTATGTAGCTTATTAGGCGGTATATTCATTCTTTCTTGGGAAAGTTAAGTGTGCCAATTGTTCTCATATATATTAATAAAATGAGAAGGGAAAAGTACAAATTAACTGCTACGTTCATCTCCGTTTTAACTTTCTCTGAGTTTATGATTCTAACCACCTGGTTCATTAGTCCCAGAAAAGTCGGATTTAAAAAAAGTTGAAAAAGAAAAAGGGAATACATATACTGAACACATAGTACATACAAACACAGGAAACTGAAGCTCAGAGAGGTTACAAAACTAGTATAAGACCATACAGGAAGAAAGCAGCAGAGCTATGAATCAAAAATAGGCCCTTTGTTATTCTAAAACTGTGATTTTAAAAAAAATTCTTATTATAATTTAAAAATAATTTACTTCTTTGAAAACTTCACCATGATGAATGTAAGGCAGGCTAGTAAGAGCAGAAAATGAGGACAGTGATATCTGGTAAGACGTTTGATAACATTAATTATTACTAGCTAATATTTATTGAATCATGACTACAAGTCATGTATGTACCAAACTGCTTTACAAGGACGATCTCCCTTGATTCATCAGCAAGAGAATGAATAGGGATTATTTTTATACAATTTTACAGATGAAGTAACTAAAGCTTAGAGAAGTTAAGAAACTTGACCAAAGTCAGAAAGGTAAGTACATGTTAGGGCTCAGATTAGAAACCAGGCACTGTGATTCCAGAGTCAGAACTTTTAGATGTTGTGCTGCATCACTAAATCATAGTTCCCTGAATCAACTAAAATCAAAGGAATAAGGAAATGGGAAACTTTCTATTCATCCATATGCTGTGTTTTTTCAGCAAATTAGAACCACTTCAAAGATACCTTCATCTGGTGATTTGCTTGAGTACAGTGCTGACAACTAATTTTACATAAGGAAAATAAAAACCAGCACATCAGAATGAGAGTATAGATGCTATCATGCCAGATAGCATCCAGTAGTGAACGATCATTACCCAAGGTCTAATGACAATTATCCAAGCAGAAATATTCTAAAAGATCATCTGCGTGAATAATTTCATTCACTTTATTTATTTTAAAAAAAAACAACTTACAACATTTGCCGTCTATTATGGTGTTAGTTTAAATAGATACCTGTCAGCTCCTTGCCTTGGAACCAGTCTTAAAATAGGAGTTGAATGGCTGATTTGTTACCTAGTCTCCATCACTTACTAGTTCTGTGCAATCAGGTAAGTCATGTAGCCTTTCTGAGTCTGCTTCATCATGTGAATATGGGGCCAATAACAGGACTACTGTGTCTTGCAGGTTTTTAAAGATAAGTATCAAATGAGAAAATGCATGGAAAAACACTTTGTAAGGGCTTTAAACCTTAGATATTATTATTGTTGAAGTATGTAGTTAGAAGGTTTGATCTGGCACATATACATGAGACAGCTGGTGTGAACTAAGGGTGCCACTTGGACCAAGAAATAGAACAAAGCTAATTGGCTACACAGGGACGCAACTCATGTCCTTAGCCTCATTAACTCTGTGCTCTACTAACTAAGCACAGTGTTACTCACTCAACCTACCTTTCATGAGCCTGGCCGTCGTCTGGGCATTGATGATAGAAACATAAGTGACCATCATCTCTGTCCTCAAGGAACCTTCTAGCATGGAACAGCAAACAGATGAGTAAATTAATAGTTAACTACTTTATAATCAATTAATGCTATAATAGAGGTTTATAAAAGTGCTAAGAAGGCCCAGAGAAGAAAACTACCAATACTGACTAGGAAAGTATGGTATATGCTCATCTTGTTATCGAATTTGTTGAACCTAAAATTTTTATACCTTAAAACACTTAAGTGTACTTATATCTACATGTCAATTAATTTCCTCATTTGGAAATTTCAAAGGTACATTTTTTTTCTTTCTCTTTCTTCCTTCCTCCCTCCCCCTTCCTCCCTTCCTCCCTCTCTTTCTTTCTTTCTCTTTCTTCCTTTCTTTCTTTCTTTCTTTTTCTTTCCTTCTTTCTTTCTCTGTTTCTATCTTCCTTCCTCCCTCCCTCCCTTCCTCCCTCCCTCCCTTCCTCCCTTCTTTCCTTCCTTCCTTCCTTCCTTCCCTCCTTCTTTCCCTCCGTCCTTCCTTCCTTTCCTTGTTTCTTCTAAACAATGAATGTTTATTATATTACAGTTTCTGTGGGTCAGAATTTCAGGAATAACTTAGCTGCTGGGTATTTCTGCCTTAGGGGTTCCTTTGGTGGTTTCATTCAGCATGTCAGAAGGGGCTGTAGTCAGGTCAAAGCTTGAATGTGGCTATAGAAGTTCAGCTTTCATAATAGCTCGTGCACGTGACAGTTGGCAGGAAGTCTCAGTTCCTATCTGGCTGTTGGCAGGAGACCTTAGTTCCTGACCATGTTGGCTTTCTCCTGGGCTGCTTGAGTGTCCTCATGACATGCAGCTAGCTTCTCCCAGAGTGAGCAAGAAAGAGTGGGCAAAGGAAATCTGCAGTACCTTGTGTGACCTAGTCTCTGAAGTTACACAGTTACTTCTGCTCTAAGGTACAATTTTTAAGTGATCCATAATTAAATGGAAACCATTAAAAGCAGAACTTAGTGTGTGCTTTGCTATCATGAAATCAACATTTTGCAAGTATTTCCAAATTGCACTGGGTGGCTTATTCCAAAATATGTGTTCCCCTGTGTATTATTCAGTTACACAGAGCTAGAAACAACAGCTTGCTATTTTAGATGTAATCATGTTTTTGTCCTCAATCATCTTGACAGTTAATCAATTTTACCAGTTCATTTGAATGGATACAGAGAGCCAACGACTGGTCACAGTTTTTTAAAAATAGTGAGGTCTAGCCCTTTTGGGAGAGTAAGGGAAGATGGCGGAAGAGTAAGACGCGGAGATCACCTTCCTCTCCACAGATACACCAGAAATACATCTACACGTGGAACAACTCCTGCAGAACACCTACTGAAGGCTGGCAGAAGACCTCAGACCTCCCAAAAGGCAAGAAACTCCCCACGTACCTGGGTAGGGCAAAAGGAAAAAAGAATAAACAGAGACAAAAGAATAGGGACGGCACCTGTACCAGTGGGAGGGAGCTGTGAAGGAGGAAAAGTTTCCACACACTAGGAAGCCCCTTCGCGGGCGGAGACGGCGGGAGGCGGAGGGGGGAGCTTCGAAGCCGCGGAGGAGTGCACAGCAACGGGTGCGGAGGGCAAAGCGGAGAGATTCCCGCACAGAGGATCGGTGCCGACCGGCACTCACCAGCCCGAGAGGCTTGTCTGCTCACCCGCCGGGACGGGCGGGGCTGCGAGCTGAGGCTCTGAGGCTAGGGTTTCGGTTTCGGACGGAGCGCAGGGAGAGGACTGGGGTTGGCGGCTTGAACATAGCCTGAAGGGGTTAGTGCACCACAGCTAGCCGGGAGGGAGTCCGGGGAAAAGCCTGCACCTGCCGAAGAGGCAAGAGACTTTTTCTTCCCTCTTTGTTTCCTGGTGCGTGAGGAGAGGGGTTTAAGAACGCTGCTTAAAGGAACTCCAGAGACGGGCGCGAGCCGCGGCTAAAAGCGCGAACCCCAGAGACGGGCGAGAGCCGCGGCTGAAAGCGCGGACCCCAGAGACGGGCGCGAGCCGCGGCTGAAAGCGCGGACCCCAGAGACGGGCGCGAGCCGCGGCTGAAAGCGCGGACCCCAGAGACGGGCGCGAGCCGCGGCTGAAAGCGCGGACCCCAGAGACGGGCGCGAGCCGCGGCTGAGGGCGCGGACCCCAGAGACGGGCGCGAGCCGCGGCTGAGGGCGCTGACTCCAGAGACGGGCGCAAGCCGCGGCTGGAGGCGCGGTCCCCAAGGCGGGCGGGAGACGTTGGGGCTGCTGCTGCCGCCACCAAGGGGCCTGTGTGCGAGCGCAGGTCGCTCTCCACTCCCCTCTTCCGCGGAGCCTGTGCAGCCCGCCACTGCCGGGTTCCCGGGATCCGGGGACGACTTCCCCGGGAGAGCGCACGGCGGGCCTCGGGCTGGTGGCCGGACTTTGCCGCCGCAGGCCCGCCCCGCATTCCGTGCCCCTCCCTCCCCGCCGCCGGCCTCCGTACGCCAGAACCCCCGAATCAGCGGCTCCTTTAACCCCGTCCTGTCTGAGCAAAAAACAGACGCCCTCCAGCGACCTACACGCAGAGGAAGGGCCAAATCCAAAGCTGAGCCCCTGTGAGCTGTGAGAACAAAGAAGAGAAAGGGAAATCTCTCCCAGCAGCCTCAGAAGCAGCGGATTAAAGCTCCACAATCAACCTGATGTACCCTGCATCTGTGGAATACATGAATAGACAGCCAATCATCCCAAATTAAGGAGGTGGACTTTGGGAGCAAGATCTATGATTTTTCTCCCTATTCCTCTTTTTGTGAATGTGTATGTGTATGCTTCTGTGTGAGATCTTGTCTGTATAGTCTTGCTTCCACCATTTGTCCTAGGTTCTATCCGTCCATGGTTTTTTCTTAAAATTTTTTTTTCTTAATAATCAATTTTAATTTTAAGAACGTTATTATACTTTACCTTCGTCCTTTCTTTCTTTCTTTCTTTCCTTCCTTCCTTCCCTCCTTTAGACAACGAATCATCCCAAATTGAGGAAGTGGTCTCTGACAGCAAGATTTATGATTTTTCCCCCTTTACCTCTTTTTGTGAGGGTGTATGTGTACGCTTCTGTGTAAGACTTTGTCTGTATAGCTTTGCTTCCAACATTTGTCCTAAGGTTCTATCCGTCCCTTTTTTTTTTTTTTTTTCTAATTAAGAATTTTTTTAATTCAATAACTTTATTATACTCTATTTTATTTTTACTGTATCTTCTTTCTGTTTTCCCTTCTTTCCCTCCTTCCTTCCTTCCTCCCTCCCTCCTTTCGTTCCTTCTTGCCTTCTTTCCTTCCTTGCTTCTTTCTTTCTTCCTTCCTTCCTTCCTTCCTTCCCTCCTTCCTTCCCTCCTTTAGACAACGAATCATCCCAAATTGAGGAGGTGGTCTCTGACAGCAAGATTTATGATTTTTCCCCCTTTACCTCTTTTTGTGAGGGTGTATGTGTACGCTTCTGTGTGAGACTTTGTCTGTACAGCTTTGCTTCCAACATTTGTCCTAAGGTTCTATCCGTCCCTTTTTTTTTTTTTTTTTCTAATTAAGAATTTTTTTAATTCAATAACTTTATTATACTCTATTTTATTTTTACTGTATCTTCTTTCTGTTTTCCCTTCTTTCCCTCCTTCCTTCCTTCCTCCCTCCCTCCTTTCGTTCCTTCTTGCCTTCTTTCCTTCCTTGCTTCTTTCTTTCTTCCTTCCTTCCTTCCTTCCTTCCCTCCTTCCTTCCCTCCTTTAGACAACGAATCATCCCAAATTGAGGAGGTGGTCTCTGACAGCAAGATTTATGATTTTTCCCCCTTTACCTCTTTTTGTGAGGGTGTATGTGTACGCTTCTGTGTAAGACTTTGTCTGTACAGCTTTGCTTCCAACATTTGTCCTAAGGTTCTATCCGTCCTTTTTTTTTTCTAATTAAGAATTTTTTAATTCTATAACTTTATTATACTTTATTTTATTTTTACTGTATCTTTTTTCTTTTTGTTTTTCCTTCTTTCCCTCCTTCCTTCCTCCCTCCCTCCCTCCCTCCTTTCGTTCCTTCTTGCCTTTTTTCCTTCTTTGCTTCTTTCTTTCTTTCTTCCTTCCTTCCTTCCTTCCTTCCCTCCTTCCTTCCCTCCTTTCCTTCTTTCTTTCCTCATACGTCTACTAATTCCCTCTACTTTTTCTCCCTTTTATTCTGAGCCGTGTGGATGAAAGGCTCTTGGTGCTCCAGCCAGGAGGCAGGGCTCTGCCTCTGAGGTAGGAGAGCCAACTTCAAGACACTGGTTCACAAGAGACCTCCCAGCTCCAGATAATATCAAACGGCGAAAATCTCCCAGAGACCCCCATCTTAACACCAGCACCCAGCTTCACTCAACGACCAGCAAGCCACAGTGCTGGACAACCTGTGCCAAACAACTAGCAAAACAGGAACACAACCCCACCCATTAGCAGAGAGGCTGCCTAAAATCATAATAAGGCCACAGACACCCCAAAACACACCACCAGACGTGAACCTGCCCACTAGAGAGACAAGATCCAGCCTCTTCCACCACAACACAGGCACTAGTCCCCTCCACCAGGAAGCCTACACAACCCACTGAACCAACCTTAGCCACTGGAGACAGACATCAAAAACAGGAGGAACTACGAACCTGCAGCCTGCAAAAAGGAGACCCCAAACACAGTAAGATAAGCAAAATGAGAAAACAGAAAAACACACAGCAGATAAAGGAGCAAGATAAAATGCACCAGACCTAACAAATGAAGAGGAAATAGGCAGTCTACCTGAAAAAGAATTCAGAATAATGATAGTAAGGTTGATCCGAAATCTTGGAGATAGAATGGACAATAGAATGGACAAAATGCAAGAATCAGTAACAAGGACCTAGAAGAACTAAAGATGAAACAAGCAACGATGAACAACACAATAAATGAAATTAAAAATACTCTAGATGGGATCAATAGCAGAATAACTGAGGCAGAAGAACGGATAAGTGACCTGGAAGATAAAATAGTGGAAATAACTACTGCAGAGCAGAATAAAGAAAAAAGAATGAAAAGAACTGAGGACAGTCTCAGAGACCTCTGGGACAACATTAAACGCACCAACATTCGAATTATAGGGGTTCCAGAAGAAGAAGAGAAAAAGAAAGGGACTGAGAAAATATTTGAAGAGATTATAGTTGAAAACTTCCCTAATATGGGAAAGGAAATAGTTAACCAAGTCCAGGAAGCACAGAGAGTCCCATACAGGATAAATACAAGGAGAAATACGCCAAGACACATATTAATCAAACTGTCAAAAATTAAATACAAAGAAAGCATATTAAAAGCAGCAAGGGAAAAAACAACAAATAACACATAAGGGAATCCCCATAAGGTTAACAGCTGATCTTTCAGCAGAAACCCTACAAGCCAGAAGGGAGTGGCAGGACATACTGAAAGTGATGAAGGAGAAAAACCTGCAACCAAGACTACTCTACCCAGCAAGGATCTCATTCAGATTTGATGGAGAAATTAAAACCTTTACAGACAAGCAAAAGCTGAGAGAGTTCAGCACCACCAAACCAGCTTTACAACAAATGCTAAAGGATCTTCTCTAGGCAAGAAACACAAGAGAAGGAAAAGACCTATAATAACGAACCCAAAACAATATAGAAAATGGGAATAGGAACATACATATCGATAATTACCTTAAATGTAAATGGACTAAATGCTCCCACCAAAAGACACAGACTAGCTGAATGGATACAAAAACAAGACCCTTACATATGCTGTCTACAAGAGACCCACTTCAGACCTAGAGACACATACAGACTAAAAGTAAGGGGATGGAAAAAGATATTCCATGCAAATGGAAACCAAAAGAAAGCTGGAGTAGCAATTCTCATATCAGACAAAATAGACTTTAAAATAAGGACTATTAAAAGAGACAAAGAAGGACACTACATAATGATCAAGGGATCGATCCAAGAAGAAGATATAACAATTGTAAATATTTATGCACCCAACATAGGAGCACCTCAATACATAAGGCAAATACTAACAGCCATAAAAGGGGAAATTGACAGTAACACATTCATAGTAGGGGACTTAAACACCCCACTTTCACCCATGGACAGATCATCCAAAATGAAAATAAATAAGGAAACACAAGCTTTAAATGATACATTAAACAAGATGGACTTAATTGATATTTATAGGACACTCCATCCAAAAACAACAGAATACACATTTTTCTCAAGTGCTCACGGAACATTCTCCAGGATAGATCATATCTTGGGTCACAAATCAAGCCTTGGCAAATTTAAGAAAATTGAAATTGTATCAAGTATCTTTTCTGACCACAACGCCATGAGACTAGATATCAATTACAGGAAAAGATCTGTAAAAAATACAAACACATGGAGGCTAAACAATACACTACTTAATAATGAAGTGATCACTGAAGAAATCAAAGAGGAAATCAAAAAATACCTAGAAACAAATGACAATGGAGACACAACGACCCAAAACCTGTGGGATGCAGCAAAAGCAGTTCTAAGGGGGAAGTTTATAGCAATACAAGCCCACCTTAAGAAGCAGGAAACATCTAGAATAAACAACCTAACCTTGCACCTCAAGCAATTAGAGAAAGAAGAACAAAAAAACCCCAAAGCTAGCAGAAGGAAAGAAATCATAAAAATCAGATCAGAAATAAATGAAAAAGAAATGAAGGAAACAATAGCAAAGATCAATGAAACTAAAAGCTGGTTCTTTGAGAAGATAAACAAAATAGATAAACCACTAGCCAGACTTATCAAGAAAAAAAGGGAGAAGACTCAAATCAATAGAATTAGAAATGAAAAAGGAGAGGTAACAACTGACACTGCAGAAATAAAAGAGATCATGAGAGATTACTACAAGCAACTCTATGCCAATAAAATGGACAATCTGGAAGAAATGGACAAATTCTTAGAAATGCACAACCTGCCAAGACTGAATCAGGAAGAAATAGAAAATATGAACAGACCAATCACAAGCACTGAAATTGAAACTGTGATTAAAAATCTTCCAACAAAGAAAAGCCCAGGACCAGATGGCTTCACAGGCGAATTCTATCAAACATTTAGAGAAGAGCTAACACCTATCCTTCTCAAACTCTTCCAAAATATAGCAGAGGGAGGAACACTCCCAAACTCATTCTACGAGGCCACCATCACCTTGATACCAAAACCAGGCAAGGATGTCACAAAGAAAGAAAACTACAGACCAATATCACTGATGAACATAGATGCAAAAATCCTCAACAAAATACTAGCAAACAGAATCCAACAGCACATTAAAAGGATCATACACCATGATCAAGTGGGGTTTGTTCCAGGAATGCAAGGATTCTTCAATATACGCAAATCTATCAATGTGATAAACCATATTAACAAACTGAAGGAGAAAAACCATATGATCATCTCAATAGATGCAGAGAAAGCTTTTGACAAAATTCAACACCCATTTATGATAAAAACCCTGCAGAAAGTAGGCATAGAGGGAACTTTCCTCAACATAATAAAGGCCATATACGACAAGCCCACAGCAAACATCATCCTCAATGGTGAAAAACTGAAAGCATTTCCACTAAGATCAGGAACAAGACAAGGGTGCCCACTCTCACCACTCTTATTCAACATAGTTTTGGAAGTTTTAGCCACAGCAATCAGAGAAGAGAAGGAAATAAAAGGAATCCAAATCGGAAAAGAAGAAGTAAAGCTGTCACTGTTTGCAGATGACATGATCCTATACATAGAGAATCCTAAAGATGCTACCAGAAAACTACTAGAGCTAATCAATGAATTTGGTAAAGTAGCAGGATACAAAATTAATGCACAGAAATCTCTGGCATTCCTATATACTAATGATGAAAAATCTGAAAGTGAAATCAAGAAAACACTCCCATTTACCATTGCAACAAAAAGAATAAAATATCTAGGAATAAACCTACCTAAGGAGACAAAAGACCTGTATGCAGAAAACTATAAGACACTGATGAAAGAAATTAAAGATGATACAAATAGATGGAGACATATACCATGTTCTTGGATTGGAAGAATCAACATTGTGAAAATGACTCTACTACCCAAAGCAATCTATAGATTCAATGCAATCCCTATCAAACTACCATTGGCATTTTTCACAGAACTAGAACAAAAAATTTCGCAATTTGTATGGAAACACAAAAGACCCCGAATAGCCAAAGCAATCTTGAGAACAAAAAAAGGAACTGGAGGAATCAGGCTCCCTGACTTCAGACTATACTACAAAGCTACAGTTATCAAGACGGTATGGTACTGGCACAAAAACAGAAAGATAGATCAATGGAACAGGATAGAAAGCCCAGAGATAAACCCATGCACATATGGACACCTTATCTTTGATAAAGGTGGCAGGAATGTACAGTGGAAAAAGGACAGCCTCTTCAATAAATGGTGCTGGGAAAACTGGACAGGTACATGTAAAAGAATGAAATTAGAACACTCCCTAACACCATACACAAAAATAAGCTCAAAATGGATTAAAGACCTAAATATAAGGCCAGAAACTATCAAACTATTAGAGGAAAACATAGGCAGAACACTCTATGACATAAATCACAGCAAGATTCTTTCTGACCCACCCCCTAGAGTAATGGAAATAGAAACAAAAATAAACAAATGGGACCTAATGAAACTTCAAAGCTTTTGCACAGCAAAGGAAACCATAAACAAGACCAAAAGACAACCCTCAGAATGGGAGAAAATTTTTGCAAATGAAGCAACTGACAAAGGATTAATCTCCAAAATTTACAAGCAGCTCATGCAGCTCAACAACAAAAAAACAAACAACCCAATCCAAAAATGGGCAGAAGACCTAAATAGACATTTCTCCAAAGAAGATATACAGACTGCCAACAAACACATGAAAGAATGCTCAACATCATTAATCATTAGAGAAATGCAAATCAAAACTACAATGAGATATCATCTCACACCAGTCAGAATGGCCATCATCAATAAATCTAGAAACAATAAATGCTGGAGAGGGTGTGGAGAAAAGGGAACCCTCTTGCACTGCTGGTGGGAATGTGAATTGGTTCAGCCACTATGGAGAACAGTATGGAGGTTCCTTAAAAAACTACAAATAGAACTACCATATGACCCAGCAATCCCACTACTGGGCATATACCCTGAGAAAACCGAAATTCAAAAAGAGTCATGTACCAAAATGTTCATCGCAGCTCTATTTACAATAGCCCGGAGATGGAAACAACCTAAGTGCCCATCATCGGATGAATGGATAAAGAAGATGTGGCACATATATACAATGGAATATTACTCAGCCATAAAAAGAAACGAAATTGAGCTATTTGTAATGAGGTGGATAGACCTAGAGTCTGTCATACACAGTGAAGTAAGTCAGAAAGAAAAAGACAAATACAGTATGCTAACACATATATATGGAATTTAAGAAAAAAAAAAAATGTCATGAAGAACCTAGGGGTAAGGCAGGAATAGAGACGCAGACCTCCTAGAGAACGGACTTGAGGTTATGGGGAGGGGGAAGGGTGAGCTGTGACGGGACGAGAGAGAGTCATGGACATATACACACTAACAAACGTAGTAAGGTAGATAGCTAGTGGGAAGCAGCCGCATGGCACAGGGATATTGGCTCGGTGCTCTGTGACAGCCTGGAGGGGTGGGATAGGGAGGGTGGGAGGGAGGGAGACGCAAGAGGGAAGAGATATGGGAACATATGTATATGTATAACTGATTCACTTTGTTATAAAGCAGAAACTAACACACCATTGTAAAGTAATTATACCCCAATAAAGATGTTAAAAAAAAAAAAAAAAAAAAAAAAATAGTGAGGTCTAGTGATTGGTTCCCAGTTTCCTGAAATAAAGAGCGAGGTTTTCTAGAAAGCTGAAAATACAATTCAGTGCACACAAGTTTGATTTATGCTTTTTCAAGAATTCCTTTGTTGCTTAAAGCCAGGTGCACTGGCAATAACAAAATTATACAAGAATGGCCCTTTTACTTCATCCTTTTGGTTTCGTCAAGCTTTACTATCAATAAAAAATGACCATTGATCCAGACAGCTTGCTTTTCTCCCACCTGAGACATAAATGAGGCAAATGATCTGGCCCAGCTTATGTCCTGGGACGTGGGAATTGAATAGTACCCTCGACGTTTTATTCCTCCTGAAATTACAGCTGGAAGACTTAGAGGAAAACATGATCTTATTGTCTTAATCAATCTGTGAATAAGTTTTGGGGTGTGTGTACGTGAATTTGTAAGTATATATGTGGAAATCAATCGTTTACTCTCCTGTGTTGCTTAATGTCACTAATCCAAGAATTTGAAAAGCTCTTTGCAGAAATGACTGTGTTTTATTGATAAGCATGTGCAGGACTCTAACTCAGTGCTGCATTTATATCATTGTGATTACACATTATTCAAATCAGATACTCAGCAGGTGAAAACTACCCAACAAGCACCTAGGAAATTCTATTAGGAACTGTGGTGTCCTTGCAGGTCAGTGAAGTCATCAAGCTCTGTCACTCTTTCCAGTAGTGACCTATTTTATTAGCAGCTGGTATCCCTCAGACACATGATTCCTGCCACTTTCAGAGATGTAAACAATTTCCATTTTGAAATATGTAACCAGAATGCTGATGATTAGACTTAAGCAGTACATTTATCAGAACACACACACTGGCTTTGGAGCATTCGTCTTAAAAACAGACTGATGATCAGTAACCCTGTTGTTATTTCCTCTACGAGTGTATTTGAATTAGAGCAATATTTTTCACACCTCTTTTCTTTACACTGCATAACACATTCTGGAGACCATTCAGGGTTAGGATCCTCTTGTATTTCCTTCTGTAGGTTTAAACATTTAAAACACTGACATTATACCCCAGTTTACTGAGGACTTACATATATTGTACTATGCTGGGTACTGGGGGCTCTCAGCTGGGCATAGCCTCAGCACTTTGTTCTGGGTATTGCACACTAGAAAAAGAAGAAAAGAAGACTCTGAATAGGCGTTTCTTTCCTCTGTGTATTGAAGGGCACTCTCAAAAACTGTGTCTTGACTAGCCTGAATTTTTCTGTATAAAAAAGTCATGGTTTGCCTTACAATCTACTTTCAGGTCTAAGAGTTTTCCTTTCCTACCGTTGAGTGCTTAAAACCCTGGGGCAGCTGAGTTTTGTCCTGGCAGCCACGCTGGTGGCTGCTGAAGGTGGGGATCACACTGCCCCAGTGTTTGCCCCCCGATGCAGCTCATTAGACCTTGAGCAGCTGCTCAAGTCTATTAATAGTCACTTAAGCAGCAGGTTGAGGAAGCTGTGCTGCTGTGAGCTAAAGGTGGGGCTGAGAGCTGGGAGTGGGAAAGCACTTGGCTACCAGCACCTGATACATACATTGTGTTAAATTTGGGGACAATTTTTTAAAACAGTCATAGAGGTATTATTTGGTTGTCATATATAGTCAATGGAGTGTGTTTGGCCACAGGTTTAGCCAAAACTGTGATATCAAGGTTAACCATTCATTTCGCTGGCAGCTATTGTAGAGTAAATATTTCGGCAAAGTAGAGTCAATTGTAAAGTTGGTCAAGGAATATCCATCCTTAAATGTATTGAAAAATGACACACACATCTGTCTGTGTTTCTTATACTGGTTGATCTAGGCTGATAGTCGACTGTTCTTTCGTCCTGGAAACATCCTCCTGTTTTCTAAAAAGCTGAGAAAAGTAAATAGAAGTAAGCCAGCAGACCAGATGCAGCTTCAAACCTACAGATTATTCCAGGACTTGAGCTTCTCTAAGGCTTTATTTTAAGATCCAGTACTTTTTTGTGTTTGTTTCAACAGGAGGGTTAGAGGATAGAAAATGCTTTATTGATGGAAAGTGGGAGCTGTTACTCCCCCTACCTCCTCTGCTCTGCAAAACTAAAAAAGAAAGCAAGGCCATTCAGTTCCTAGCCAGATCTGTAAAATGCTCATATCAAACGGGAAGGCAGTCTTTCTAAGTGAGAAACAAAACCTTTGGATCATTCTAAGTTATCTAACCATTTCCCACTTTGTGTATTTGTCTTTAATTCAGATTTTTGAGGATTTAATTCAAATGGCTTTCCACACATTAAAAAGAAGAAGACCACCTGGGATGAGATCTCAGCATCTCCTCTCTCTAAATAGGGTGTTCTGTTAGTTGTCTTTTGGTGGCTAATTGGGAATTACACTCTGCGCACTGTACTTTTCATGATTCCGAGCACAGCTAACCTCATCTAAACCAGTAATTATTACATTATCTCTGTTATAAAAGAGGCTGCAAACGAGGCTAGCAGAACTGGCCATACGATTGTCTCCTAGGTCATCACTCAGCGATACAGGGAAAATTAGGCTGAGGAAGCGCCAGCATTACAGGCGTCTTCCCCAGATATGAAGCTGCGCCCCGCACAGTTAGTTGTCAGTGCGGTGGTGACGGCCACACCTGGCAGCGGCCACAGTGCATCTCCTGCGAGCAAGGGCTGTGGCTCAGCTCGGAGGAGCTGCTCTGTGCAGCGGCAGCGGCAGCGGCAGAGGGAGCCGAGGCGCTCTGGGTAGAGGAGGCTGGGGCAGCACGGTGGCTGTGCTGCATTCCCCAAAGCAGCGGCCGAGGCAGCGCTTGGGAAGTTCCCAGCACGCACTCAGCCTTGCTGCTCCTGCCCCTCAATTGTTGATGAACCCGGGCGCTCGTCGGCGCACGGGAGACAACCCCTCTGGCTTTCCTAGAGACAGATGAGAAACGAGCTGCTGAAGGAATTTGGCAATGAGGAGAGTGAAAGGCAGTTTGGCGCCAGCAGCTAAGTTGTAAAATTGCTTTGCAGGCTGCCCGGAGAGCACGAGAGAATTGACAAGAACAGACACCGTTGCAGCCCACAGGCATGCCTGACTGCACTTGAGTCGGATCGCTAGGACGCAGCCTCCGCTTCAACTATTTGTGGCCGAAAAAAAGGAAAGGAGACTAGAAACGGCATTGCAAGTGGTGTTCCTGAAAGGAAAACACAGGCGCTCCAGAAGGAGGGGAGGAACAGCCCAGCTGGTGTGTGCATTTTTTTTTAAAGGAGAATCCCTCAGGTATGTTCTCTTTTCCCGGTATGCGCTGCCTCATCTGCATGTGATTTTTGTGTCTGTCATTTCTGGTCGATTCTTTTTATCTGCACTTTGAAGAACAACCAGGGGGGTTCTAGTGTAGTAGATGATTTTTAAACGCTCAGCTCTCCTGTGTTTGTAATATGGTTGGTTCTGCTGAGGATCATAGACTTCTCAGGTACTGTTTTATTTTAAATGCAGAATGATAAATGATTGCTTAGTTTGTGCTCAACTTTCGGGGGAAGATCTGCTTAGGAAAAAACAAGGCTGCAATAAAAGGCGAGGACATTTTCTAATCCCTTGGGATTTGGGGGAAAAATTAGAGCTAAACAGAAAAGTTGAGGACTTCTTGGAAGGGGTTAAAAGCCAAGGTGTCATAGACTAGCATTGTTGTCACCCAGGTGTTTTTCCAGCTCAGCATCCAGTCTGGAGCAAATTGAGCTTGACCAATGGTTTTGCATTTCGAGCTGTTGATCAGTCCTTCAAGATGAAGATACTGCAGATTTGCTTTCCAGAGATGAACTGCTTAAATTGTGTACTTGGTTCTGTTTTACAATTGCTCTATCCTGCTGAAGGAGGCAATCTAAAAAAAATCCCTCACTCCAACAGCTTGAGTAAACCCTAACTTCTGCAATTACATCATCGATGTACTTGTATAATAGAGAGAAAGACAGATATGGCAACAGTAGTAATGTTGGCTGCTTTTAGTACCTAGGCTGAGATGACAAAGCTCAAAAGTCACTTTTCCTCATTAGGATTTTCAAGGAAAAAAGGAAAGAGGTGGGTGGGTACCACACATAAAATGAGTTTTCAAAAATACTCTGCATTTCTTTAAAAAACTAAGAATGTAAGTTTATCTCATTTTGAATTAATAATAAATGGAGTGCTTTAAAAATAATCTTCACATCTTTTACACTTCAATACAGTATTTTCAAAGAAGTAGGTGAAATTGGTAGTACATTATACATAAGTGTATTTAAATTCAATGAGCTTTACTAGAAGAGAGAAATGAGAATGATCAAGTTTGCTACCTTTTTTATATATCAAAGTATTTTATAGATTTTTAAGTGTTTTGTTAATACAGAGGGTTCTTGCCAAAGCTCTAGGACACTGATTTTTAATTATTGGTCCTACTTTATTATGATTTAAAAGTACAAATGGAATAGAAATAAATGGGATTTAAATTATAATGTATGCATATTGTAAAGTAAATCACCACCCTGCTCTTTTAAAACTAAAATCTCATTTTTGCCAAATCGTAGCTGTCTGGAGCACTGACTTGGGCCATATAGCAAAATGAGGAAATCAGTTGTTTTGAAATTCCACACGTTACTATAATAACAATATCAAAACATGGTAAGCAACTACCAGCAATTCCTGGGCCAGAAGAGTGATCTGGAAGATGGACAAAAAGTTGAATTTATGTTCATTAGTAAGGTGTGGAAAAAATTGTGTATTTCTTCTGTGTTGACATCTTATAATATGGGGAGCATTATAATATCTGTAGATGAAACACTATAGCAACAATACAACAGTAATTTTACTGAGTCCATTAAATGATTATTTTTTCAAACTAATGAATAAACTAAGATAATTTAAAAGAATATTTGAACTTTTCCTTTACAAAGTTACCTTTTCATACTACAATGGAACTCTTTTGAGAAAGTAATTTTAATAGAATTGTGGACTTGGATTTGAAAATGGATAAGCAGATATGGTTTATTTCCTAGCATCTGATTATTAGCTGTTAGACTATAGAGACTTGGTAACTTCTTCCAGAAATTGTCATTAGCAAGTGATTCAGTAAATCCATGCCCCCATGAAATATGAGGTAAACGTGTTAGATAAGCCTAGAGAATCCACTTTCCATGTGCCTATTATTAACAAAGTAAAGTGTTTCCCTTTCTAGGCCATCTAACCCCTTTCTGTGGTGGCTAGTCTTTGAAGCAATAAAGTAAGTGTGTGATGCACGGACCTACTTGCTTCAAAGCCCATGGAACATTGTAAACAGATGACAACTGTGGTGATTCCCTTTTCAAAGACAGATTATATGAAGTGTGTGTGTGTGTGTGTGTGTGTGTGTGTGTGTGTGTGTGTGTGTGTGTAAGGGTCAGTGGAGAAGAGAGTAGCCTTTGCGTCTTAGCTGATTTAGGGCAAATCTGTGATTTTGAATATCAGTACATTTTTGGTATGAAAATATCTTTTTCCCAGTACTCCATGCACTTTCATTTCTATTGACCTACTCGGTTAATACAATTCGTACACCTACTGTGAGTTTTCTGAGGCATTCTGCCACCTGTACATTGTCTTACACTTTTAATACCATCACCTGTTATTCCTTCTTTCCAACCCATTCTCTTCACTATGGAAAAACTTTCTCCAGAATCTTTGAAATGTGAGAATCATCTTCCCACCAGAAAAAAATTTTCAGCCAGAAATTTTGAGGATTGAAAAATACATGCCAAATTTATTTCTAAAACACACTTTTACAGATAGAAAGTCACTTTCTAATGATATTATGGTTTATACCTAATATCAACTTGTTTGATACCATACAATTTAAAACATCATTCAGACAATAATTGTAAAATCAAGGCATTTGTATCTGTTGTTATTATTGCTATTGTTACAAATCCTTCTGGATCTTAAATTTTCTGTGCTTGGATGGCTAAGCTCCAATTCCTTTCTAGCTTAAAAAAAGGGGGGGTGGGTTTATTAATAGCCCTCTCAGTCTGTAGCTTTTGAGCAGGCAGAAGACTGAGCTCCCAGTTCCGTAATCTCTATGGAGATAATGATGCCACAGCAGTGCTTGCTCAACTTGTCTTTTAAGGCAGAGTTAGGAGGACAGGTGGTGTTCTAGCCTCAATATCAAAAGTCTTCCAGAGGAGAAGTAGAAATGAAGACACACAGTCATTTCTCTTTCTCTTGTGAAAATGATACTAGGGGTATATATGTTTCCTATCTTTTGCATATCCTAGTTATATTGTATAGTTTAGCCTCAGCATATACAAATTACTGTAATGTTGATATGGGAGAATATTTTGTATTATTTTTTCTATATAGAGAATTAAAATATTTGGTGGATATAAATGCTGGTTAGTAAGAAATAAACTCAACATTAAAAATTGTTGAGTCTTTGGTCAATTTTTTTGTCAAAATTGTCAGGATTCTCAAAGTATTAAAAAAAAGTAATCAGAGAAGATGGGTTTCTCTCTAAAATAGTTTCTTGTTTCCCTTAGACTTTTACAAGCTCATTTTTGGTCTGTCTCTATTCCCAATAGACAATCTCCATTGGCCCAATTCCTACATAAAACACCTTTTTTTTTTCCTGAGCATTCTGGCTCTTGAAAATCTGGGTGCAACATGTCTTGTTGGTAGACAAAAAGTGTTTTGCATGGAAATATTTTGTTTTATGTATTGTAGAAGTTTGAAATAACCTACTCTAGTATCTTTTCCAGGCTTATTATACCTAAGGGGAAAAAAAAGAAAAAGAAAAGCTGTCAGAAAGGGATGACTATTTTTATCGTACTGACAGGTGGGAAGAATTGATGACTTAGGCACTATCACTGAGGCGTGTTTCTAAGACAGGACACTGTTGACCTGATCCTAGAAAAACTGGAAGAAGAGCAAACGTGATTTGCATCATGTCATTGTGAAGTGGCACATAACTGAGAAAACCTAAACAACTGCTTTGTTTACCAGAACTACTTAGTAAAAATTGCTAATCAGATAAAGATAGAGAATTAATGCACACATTCTAACGAGAGTCCATTGCTTTTTGCTATCTAGGAGAAAATACTGGTATTGGTCAAATCCAATTTCAGCCTCCAGCTGGCTGGGTAAACTCGGGCTGTCATTTCCTAGCTTTGGTTTCCTCATCTGTAATGGAAGACTTATTTGATGCTCCTGAAGACTCAGTTCTCAGACTTAGAAATTGTACAGAAGCTATGTAATGCAAACTCTGTAGGTTTGACTCCATTTGAAATGTAGCTGCAGAATTACTTGATTCTAATTTGCTTCTCCTGAGGCTAGAGGCTTATAAATATCATCTACCTGCCTGAGAAGCTGAAAAAGTGGTACGAATCCTTTTAGGACTTTTAAGAAGTCCGACAGCTTGTTTTCCTTCAAACAATTAGGCAATGATAAGTATTGTCTTATTCATATTCCATGTAACTGCGTATTTTGTATAAGGCCCTGTATTTGTGAGTCATAAAATATTTGCTGCAGCTTCGATAGACGTTGAAATGCTGCCATTTTGTACAAGAAACAAATGGTATTTGGGTACTTAGAACGACTTTGAGTTGTTCATAGAAGAGTTTTGTTGAGAGGTTTTAAAAATAAAGTGAGTGTACATACTCTACTTAAACATTTGAATAGATTGACTCTCTCTCTTTCCAGCTGTCTTCCCTTCTGGATGGGTATACTCATGAGAACATGCTAGAAAGAAGGGGGCTGTGGTGCTCTCTCATGGCTGAAGGGAAAACAGGAGAATTTATATTTCCTTCTTAATTTCCAAAAAGGTTGATTGGCAGGAGGCAAAATATGTAAATTAATTTCATATATGTAAAAATTAAAATTCAATTCTAGTTACTTCTTAGAAAGCAATCCATAGGATTAGGAGACCATGTTAAATACCTAATCAAGTGTCACAATATTCCTGGACAGTAGGTGAAGAACGTTTTTTTCAAATAGTAAATAATGAGACATATAAAGCTTGATGAATAAATACAACAGGTTACAATAAACACAGAACATCAATAGCTGTCTTCCTCCACTTAGCCTTGAGTTGGAGTGTTCTCTTGATCCTCTCTGTCTACTCTCTGTCTCGGTGAGCTGAATTTATTTAGTGGCCTGTACTACCTCATTGAGAGGAATTACACTAAGGTGTCCCACCAAAGTCAAGAGATTCACCTCCTCTGCTTTCCCCCAAACAGCTCCTTTTCCTGATTTTTTCCTCAGTCTCTCAGGCTCAAATCTCAAGTCATTGTCACTGCCTTATACTTCCTCATGACCCATATTCAATTACTCATCAA
This sequence comes from Tursiops truncatus, assembly GCF_011762595.2. NCBI lineage: Eukaryota > Metazoa > Chordata > Mammalia > Artiodactyla > Delphinidae > Tursiops > Tursiops truncatus. The sequence continues at coordinate 96,745,181 of NC_047035.1, forward strand.
ATCTTCTTTTCTCTTCTGTATATCATTTCCAGGCATGTATTCGTTCCTTCCCCTATTGTCACCACCTTCAAGTTCTTATTGCTTTATGACCAGAATACTGCTCTAATCTTCCAGTTCTGTCTGTGATAAGCCTCTCCTCTGAGCATCTGTTCTGCATACTACTGCCAGATTCATTGTCCTAAAAAATGCCTTGACCATGGCACATGTCGCTCACTCCCTGCTCAGAAACTTTCAAGGACACCACATTGTATATGAAATGAAGCCTCGACTCCTTAGTGTGGAAAAAAGACACGTTTCCCAAGCACATCCCAGATTGCCTTTTTCAGCTTTACCTTCTGATCCCTGACCCAGTCTCTGCCCCAATTAAACAGATTACTCAGAATTTCCACATACTGAAATTTTATACAATTCCATAGTACTAAATTATTTGCATCATTCATTTACTAATGCATCATATACTTTCTCACGAGATTTCACCTTTGGTCTTGACCTATAGTTTAAACCTATTTTGTTGCATGTAACTTGAAAAAAAAAAATTCCTAGCAAGGCTATAAACACATCAAGTATCTGTAAACTTTGGCAAGTTACTTAAAATTTCTGCATCTTAACTTTTCAACTAGAAAATAATGGCACCATAAAGAGGATTGCTTCATAGAGTTTTCATGAAGATTAAATAAATAATATAGATTAAATGTCCAAGGAATACTGGCTACTCTTAATTGTAATTATGTTCATCTTGCTCACTAACTTGTATATAAAAGGGGGGTGCTCAGTAAATTTGTTTGCTTTTATATTTAATTTGAATTCTGTAATATCAGTTATTAGAGAAAAAGACTAGTAAGGGAAGGAGAGAGGCTGGTATACAAAGTAGGAAATAACAGCAAAAAAGTAAAGTCAGAAGGGAATATTCAAACCTCTACTGTGACTTAAGATAGTAATTTCTTCAGCAGTTACATTTAGAACAAATTGGAATAGCTTTGGACACCCAAATTTTTTTTGAAATCAAAGGCCCTGAGATTCTCACATTCTTATGTGTGTTTTCCATGGTATCAAGAGGCAGCAAATACTAGTTATTTTCTATATTACAGAAGGTATGGGTTTCATGAAGAGTCTACCACTGTAAAATAGTCCTGAGGACAAGAAGAGAGATTAGCCTATGACCAGTGACCCTGATTTATTCTCACTGTTTAGAGGTGTGAGTTTAGGAGACACTCAGTAACTCTAAGGTAAATGTCAGGATCTAGTACCCGTGCAGCTCATGAGCATAAACACTGAAAGGCAGAAGTGTAGCTTCAAGAGAGGTGGAATACAAACAGTTAAAAACAGGGGAGTTGCCTGCCTGACTTTATCTAGGTCAGAACCTTGTCCCAGTATAAGTCCAGGTCAACTCCCTGTGTTGTGTCTTCCTGTTCTTGATCAGGGGTTCAGAGATTAAGTACTACTTTTTCAGTTTGGTGTTTCTAGTAACAGTACTTTCCTCATTGGCTCTATGCCTCATATCCCCCTTCATTTCCTTTGATCTTAATCTTCCCCTTTTAACTTCAGCTAATAATCTAGGATGCGGTCTACCTCTCTCCTGTTTAGTCCTGTGGTACACCCAACTTGTGTCCACTGTATTGGTCTTTACCATCCTGGCTTCTGCTTTATGGCATCCAGCTCCCAATGGATTCAGCAATAGACACAATTATATAAAAAAGTCCAGGGAATTCCCAGTGGTCTTTTTCAGTTTTCTAGAAGGAATTCTTAGAGTATCTGTTTATTCCAAGATGGGAGGCAGTATGGCTGATTACACACAGCTGTTTTTACTTGTGACATTTCATACTGGAGAAAAATTTCCCCCGAAAGAGTGAATGAAGAGTCTGAGTAAAACCTGAACTGAATTCCTTGATTGATCTTGAAATCTCTAAATTTCTCCATAATGATGGTGACAGGAAGGAATGTCAGTTAGGAGCGGCAAAGTGTGGCCAACTCTAGAATCTATGGAGAGAAAACTTGAGGCTGGCTTTGTAAGTTTTCCTTGAGAGTTACTGGCTTTTATATTACCTTCCTCTTAAGACCCTTGACACTATAAGCCTGGATTAATTTCTCTCATAGTCAGTTCTAGTTGTCTGCCCTTCCGGCCCTACCCACAAGCTAATATTTACTGATTTTTGTGTTTGGAATATAAAGCTTTCTTCCGTGAAAATGGAAAAGTTGTCTCTTAGAAAGCAGAAATTTTTAAAGGTCTACAAGATGTGACACAAATTTCAAATGTCAAATGTAATTAGAATTATAAGACTCTAGATATGGTTTTAAAAAAGCTATAGGAGTACCAAGAGAGTACTTGTCAAAGTACTTAAAAGTTCGGGTTGCCTATTTTAAAATTATTTCTCAGTTAATCCACATATTGTCTCCCTTTTCTTTGTGAACTCCAGCTCTTAGTTCAGTTATCTAAAATGGCTTGAGGACAGATGATTTACTGTAGTGCTTAATATCAGTTGAAAATGGACCAAAAAAGAAAGACTGTTCATATTTTCTTGCAAAAGATGTGTTACTATATGTCTGTGAATATTAATGAGTGATAAAACCAAGCAATCTGTAATCTAATGGAGAGATACTGTGACCCCTTTTTCATCGAGAGTTCAAACGCTAGCGAACAATTAACTAATTTGTTGCAGTTTCTTTAGAACCAGGATAGATATAATAGATACTTATAGGTGATAATACTATTTAAACATTAAGATATCTTATGTTTGCAATATTGTACAAAATGATAAATGTACAAAATGGTATATATTCATTGTGATGGCATGGAAGATTCTCAAGCCTTCCCCTTAGCACTTTCTATATTATAAGATGTTAATTTATGCTTATCATAATTGGCCTTTATTTAATACATTTTAATTATTTGAAATTGTTGAGTTTGTCATTTTCTATTTAGTTAAATAGCACAGTGACGAGAGATGGCTGTCTGGATAACTAGGATCCTAGTTATTTGGTTTGGGAGGTAGTTGAAATGACCTTTGGAATGTAAGTTAACCCCTTTGTAGATTGATTATTAACACCGAGGGAACTGTTATGTCCCAAGATCAGAGACTTAGATCTCAACACATTATATTTGTGAGGAAAAAAATTGGTCATAAAGAGAGAGAGAAAAGAAATTACTGTTATGCAAAATCCATCTCTTTTCCCAGAAAAGCAATTGAAAGCCAGCATTCTCGTGAAGGGAAACTAGAACATTAACTCCATGCCTGAGAGACAGTACACTTTTCATATTTCTGAGTACCAGCAGGTTTAACTTAATTACACTTTACTTAGATTACTACTGAAATTAGTCTGTGTGTCCTGAGGCCTCAGCAGGTGGCTCTGGAAAAAGGTGGGGCAGGAGTGTCACAGACAACAGGAAAAAGTCAAGCTTGGGTTCGAAATATGTCCACAAAATGCACATTTCAGAAATCCCAGCACACCAAGGTGACTGTGTTTACATTTTCTCTTCTTGCTATATGCCTTAGGCCACCTGAGGGACAGCTCTTGTATCTTCCTGATTGAGAGATGTATATCCTGCCTCTTGAGCGGCTGCCTTTGTCCTAATTAGACAAGCTATACAACATTTATAGTCTAGGGGATTCCTTCTGGGTTAATTACAGAGCTGTGAGCAGCTTTTGCAGAAATGAAGCAAGGTGAGTTTCAGACAAGATGTGTCTGTGTGGTTTTAATGTGTAGTGACCTGTGCAGAGGACGGACGACTTGGCTTTTCTGAACCCTCTCTCCCTCACCATCTAGTCAGGTCTGAATTTCAAGTGCTTTTCTTTTCTATTCTTCACAGGACTGTGAGCTCCTTGAGTGCAAGGCTTGTGCCATTTTTATCCTCACTGCAAAACTGGTAGAATGCTTACATATATTATTTGCAGAGGAAAGAAAGACCTAGTAAGTGAAAATGGTTCTGATGTGATACGATACAGCAATTTCCTGCGTTTGAGATTATTAACAATAAAAGATAATGGCTAAAAGAGTTTTTCTTGGTATCTCCTCTCAAAAAGAGGGGATGATATAGGTTATGATTATTGAGCAGAGAGAATATTCCAGGCAGAGTGAATGTTGTGGGTCAAGAGGAAATAACAAAGTAATGAGGGGAGGACAGCAAGCTGGTTTTGCTGCTATTTAAGAAGGCTTTGGGCAGTTTGGTAGGCTCTACAGAAGGAATGTGAAAATGGTAAGTAGAGGACCTGCCATCAAAAGCTCTTACATCTATTGGGAGAGGGAAACTTAAACCCAAATTATTATACAAAGAGCGAATTAAGGGTGGGCTGCCAAAGTTGCGAATGTGAATGCAGGCTAAGTATGAATTACAGGTGGAAGGAATGAATTGTAAGACTCCCCATTGCAACAGTAACGGTCTGATGAGGAAATGAAAGTACATTCTATTCAAGCAAAAGGTTAAGAGATATGTTGGCAGAGAATATATGGTGAGGACTGGGGCTGTGGGGAGGTCTGAATTTCATGGAGTAGGCATCAAGGAGTCACTTTTTGGGTGGAAGTGGGTTGGAAAGAAAATACTATTGTTTATTGCTTGCTTAATTAATTCTCCCTGTTTATTCTGATCTTACAGAGGTCAGAGACTGTTGGTGTTTTCCCCACCATTGTGCACCCCAACTTAGTGCAGGTCACAACACATAGCTAGTGTTCAATAAATATTTGTTGGGTGAATGAATAAAGGGCTGATATCTTCACATTGTTAGTATTTTTAAAAATTTTGACTTCAAATCTAAATTTCTCAATAGATTCCTCTTGAATATATCTTTTACTTTTTCATCTTCACTAGTAGTCTATTCTGTGTAAAACACCATGCAAGTACTGGGGTTAAAAAGAATTGTCCTTCAAAGAAGAGGCTTGAAGCCTTATTATGGAGAGAAGACACAGGCAGGTACCATGCTTGGTGTGAGTAGAACATTAGACGATAAACTGAGCTGTTTCTTAATGTCAGCATATTGTTCAGTAGTTTGGAATCTGGTGAATAAGTAACTTCCCTCAAAATTGTGATCAGATATTTCTCACCTGAACACTATGGTTCAGTTTGCATTTATCAATGAAGGCAAGGTTATGCAACCTCAATTACAGTCTTGGAAAACTGTCAACAAATTCTGATTAACAACTACTGCTTAATTGTTAAAAAATATTAGGTAATCTTTCTGGTTCCTGCCTGAAATAATAGCCTGATAAGAAATTCAAGGATAAAAATACAAAAATAAATAATTAATTAATCATTAGTCCATACAATTCCTAAAGATAGCAGGGCAGGGCAATATCTTAAATTAAAACTGTAATTCCTCATGTTTCACGTATTTTGCCATTAAATTTATAGATTTCTTCTTTGGCAAACAGGATTTGTGCTTTGTTTATTATGCAATATAAAACCTGTTTTCTTTTTCTTTCTTTTTTTTTTTAACTGTTGAATACAAACACAACCCAAATACAAACTAGAGGGAGGATTATTTCTCACTATGTGTTCAGATATTCCTTAATTTATGCACCATATAGGTTTTCAAAGTATCTGCAAGCTAATATCAACGTTAAATTCTCTAGAGAACTAGCTTTTTGTCTTCTGGAAAATTGTGCTAAATATCTTTGTAAAGCAAGTATCAATCCATTGATTTACTTGCTTTTTAAGTATTAACTTGCTTATATTGATGCATAACTGGACCTTTTTTTGACAACAATGACAGCATGGTCACTCTGTCCTCTGTTTTTAAAAGGAGCTGTCCTAGGTATAGACATGTAATACTGTAATACCCCTGCATCTCCAGTTTGGTGGAGATCTCTGGAACTGTCATGATACGGAAATCAGGGAAAGAATTGGGCTAAAATGTCTAAGACCATATTCACGATTCTTTCTGATTATGAGCACTATCCCTAGCAGGGTAATGACGTAGGGATTACTTAATTGGGGAAGAACACGTAAAGGGAGAACAGACCAGCTTGTCCAGAAGGTAAACAAGCCATGACAACTCTGAGTATCTCTGCCTCCTCACCTTAACCCAATTCTCCTTCCTTTCCGCCTCCCTTCCTCCCTTCCTTCTTCCTTCCATTCTTTTCTTTTTCTAAATTTTTTTTGTCCATCTCTCTATTAAAACATGCCTGTTTTGTGTCTCATTTCCTTAGTTATTTGGAATGTTTTAAATTATTACAAACATGTAGATAATTATTTCATGTATCCACAGAATCATCTATGAAAGCGAGACCATGAATAAAGAATAAATAAAAAATGATAGAGCTTTCAGGAGAACGCAACAAAAAATTAGGAAGTTTAATTGCAGAGCAGGAGGACAGGGGACTGCTTTGCCGTCTGCTGGCCATGAAATTGGTGACAGAACCCTAGCTTCTATTGGGATATTCATATTTGTTTATAAGGGGTTTATTGGAGGCATACCTAAGTGTTATGTAATAAAATTTGAGTCTTTTATTTTTAAAACTTTTCAGTAATGATATATGTACATATCTTTCTTACCTCATGCCCTCTTGCAAAAATTGTAAGTTTTCTTTATAGTTTTCTTTTTATTGTGTAAATGATTTAAGGTGAACATGTAGACAATGAAAAAAATAGTTTAAAGAAGAATAAACTAGGTGTGTTAGAAGTAACAAAGGACTTTTTATTTATTTGGTAAGATTTCAGGGCCATGAAGTTCTTTTGTTTGGAAAAATGGAAACAAAAAACAATACAATCCTTATCTTTCTACCCCCAGGATACTGATGCTTTAATTGTGAGTCTAAAATTCTTCCAAGCATCCAAGAAAAGTACATAAGTTAGGTTGCATCAGTTAGTAACATCTATAGTCATCAGATTCTTTCCCAAAAGTTGTGGTAGATCAGCTAAGACCTGGGTAATTGCCTACTTGAGGTCTCGAGAGAGTGGGGCAGAAAAGGTGAACAAAGATGAGGCTAAGTTGTTGGGAACCGAAAATGTACACTTCACAACTTTGTATATTTAGGGCTAGGCATTTCTGGGCATTTCTGGGCATTTCTGGGCCTCAGTTCCAAGGCTCAGACCATCTGGCTGAGAGCTCTATCAGATGCTAGGAAACCTTTCATTTAGAATAGTGTTCCATATTTGGACTCAGCTAGGACATGAAGAATCTATCTTAGAGATGCAATTTCTAATAAAGACCCATCACGAATTAATTTCTTAACTTCTGTACAATATATCAATACAATGCCTTTTCAGTAGAATATTTACTACATCTATATTTAGTATGTTCAGTAGTATATTTAAATGGATAATCAGGCAGTTTAAATTCAAATTATGTTCTCCCTGACGTAAGTATTACTTTTTATATTTTGCCAATTATCTATATAAAAAAGTTATATAATGTGAAGGCTTTGGAATTTCATATTCTGTATTCAGATGTAGGCACTACCACTTTCTAGAATTGTGGTGTTAGGCAAGGTACTGAATTACGGCAAGCCATGGTTTCCTCCTCTCTATAGCAGGAATAGTATAGTACATTTTTTAGAGGATTGTTTCCATGATTTAATGAGATAACTTTTAAAATACTCAGCATAGTGCCTGGAACAGAGCAAGCAAATATTAAATGACAACTACTATTATTAATATTTGTTACCCATGAGCTGTCTCTGCTACTTACGATATATTGTGACAATAAAGAAAATATATTTTATAGACCTGGAGTCACATAATCTGAAGATCAAAACTAGGGCATATTTAGGGACAATGTGGAAACCTGTGAACTGGTGTCTGTGCCAATCCAGGAACCAAGACTCCCTTCAGCTGAGGGCCATTCCAGGGATTGACTCAGGGGATGTGTACCTTGGTCCTGAAGGTATCACACTCTAGCATCCATTATAGTCTGCCCTGTGTGCCTCTCAGACACTCTTGCTTCATATCTCAAGTTAACCATCTGGGATAGCTTGCTGGTCTATTATCCCGGGGAAACTTACATGAACAAAGTTATTAGAATGAGCTAGAGCCCTAGTAATCGCAACTGCCCTGAAGACCACAACCCATCATCTTCCTCCTACACCTCACATTTTAGGTGTCTCCTACCAATGGCTAGCACTTCTGCTGGTCTAGCTGGCTTACCTCCTGGGGTGACCCAGATTATCATCCCTGAATGATCTGAGACCTCAGTCATCTTGCCATTCTTCTCCATTTACCATCAAATCTGGCAGGCGATTGTTAAGAGTTTCCTCAGTGGCTTTTCTGGATGCCAGATGTGTTCCTCCTTGTTTACATAATGTAATTTTGGCCCTACATTCTCCTAATGATCAGAGTCAATTCCTCCTGCCATAAGTTTAAAGAGACCGAATGGAAACCATATTTTAAAACTTCATAGTTCTTTCACTGTGTGTCCTAATAGAAGCAGTCCCACTCTTGGAGTCAGATGCTCTATAATCAGAGAAACCTAAGTTGTAGGGATGGGAAGTACACATATTCCAACTGGGACACTGAGAGTGATAATAAGCAGGGCCACTTCTTGGTTTCCAGACCCATGTATTCTATCTACTGGGGGCACAATACCGTGTGATGGTCATGGATTTAGAATATATACTGCATTCTGTAGTATGGTACCCACTCCATGAGGGTGTCATTCTTAAGCTGGTACTTCAAATGTGTTTTCAAAGGCTATTATTATTAAAATTATTAGGCTGAAAGTTTCTGGATTTTGATGTGGTATGTCATAGAACTAGTGGAATCCATGGTAAGGAGCACACTGCTGCACAACCACTACTGTAAAGTAGTCCCCTTGGTCGAAGATGAAATTATGTGGGTGAGAAAGGCAAATTTATATCTGGAATTGTGTTGATTCCAGTGAGTGCAGCACTGCCCTTTCCAGAGTAGAAGTTCAATGTAATCAATCGCTACCAGGTCACTAGTCGATATTCTTGAAAGACGTTGTATCAGGTACTCAGCATTGATCTCTCTTGCTGGAGCGTTGGGCATTCATCAGCAGTAGTACCAAGCTCAGCCTTGGTGAGTAGGAGCCCATGCTGTTGAGTCCATGCATAATCTCTATCTCAACCACATTTGGTCAAATCATTGTTTACTTGCTTATTTATTGCTACTTCCATGGTGAATACTCTCTGGTGGCCATAACAGGCAACTCAAAAAATTTCACACTTTGAGCTCTTCCCCTCAAATCCACCCACATGCCTCTTCTGTAGGTTTCTTTGAACCTGATCTTCCAATTTTTCTTCTTGCAGGGTCCTGTGAAATCAGGCAAGCAATTCACCACTGCTCACGAGTCCACGTATATTCTTACCATGGACCACTTCTCTTTCCAACAAAGTGGATGATCAGGTAACCTACCCCAAATTCTACCTGTTGGGAGGATTTTCCCTCACTGCTGTCTTTCAGTGCCATGTTGAGTGGGATAGTGTAGCAGTAGTCCATTTTCGTGTACTATCCACATACTGAGATACCCACATACTAGACAACCTGTCCATGCACTAAGTTCAGATATTTTTTTCTTCTTCCCTTAGCCACTAACAAGGGATATCCTCCAACAGGGAAGTAAACACACTCGCACACTCACACATACATATACCCACACACTGAGGGAGAGACACTGGTGAATAGTAGTGAATGTCCAAAGTCTATGTCATGCAGCTTACTTGTGCCCTGTGACCCTGGTCCTGTCTGATAATCCCAGACATACCATTTCCATTTTTCAGTGGATTGCTATTGGGTTCACCCAATCTTATGATTTGGTGAGTGAGACAGAACTCAGCTCATGTTAGGTAGTTCTGGCAGCATGGTCAAGTGATGCCACATGCTCAAGTGCTCCATACATATTGGGACCCAGTTGCAGATTGAGAAGTTTTAAAAAATAGTATATAGGTCTCCTCTGCAGAGGTCATGACCTTTCTCCAGAATCCAGGGGTCCACATTATCCTGTTGGGGTTCATCATAAATTCCACAAGGTAAGTTTTTCACCATGGATGTCTCTTTTCATAGGGTCTGAACTATGTCAGTCTTCATATAGCATATGAGTCAGAGTAGTATTTTCAAGTATGGATTATATTACTTCCAGAACCAGAAGAGACTACCACATTTTGGATGTGAGAGGCATTGATTTATTTTTTCCTTTGGAAGGAATAGCAGGGTATCCTCTAGACTACTTCTGAAAACTACACTGGTTTGAGCCATGATAAGGTTAATCTATCTTTGGAACTCATGTGTTTTATCAAGGCCTTCTTGTTCAACTTCTTGTTACGTTTTGCTCACTAGATCCAATTAACAGGATATCATCAATGTAGTGGACCAATGTAACGTTCAGAATACGCAGATGATCTAGGTCCTGGTACATGGTGAGAAAATGGCGGTACATGGTGGTTCATCATGGGAAAACACAGCCTAGGGACAGGATTGTACATGCTTGTGTGCCCCACCTGAATTTGAACTGCATCTGAACCATTTTCCTTTTAAGGATAGAAAAGAATAAATTTGCTGGTTCAATGACCATATACCATGTATCAGAGGCTATGTTAATCTACTCGAGTAAAGATACCACATCTGCACACCAGCTGCAACTGGGATGATTACTTCTTGAATTTGCGGTAGTTCACTGTCATCCACTAGGATCTATCTGGGTTTTGTAGGGGCAAATCTAGTGAACTAAATGAGATGAGTTTAATATAGATAGGATGGAGACAGCCATCACTTAAATCTTTAAGGGTAATACTAAACTTTGCATTCCCCAAGATGTGATAATGTTTTTTATTTACTCGCCTTCCCCACTATGATAGATCTAATCCCACAGGCCCAGGAATCAATGCGGAGGTTCTGCCAGCTACCATATGTGTTCATTCCATTTATGCATAAGACTGAAGGAATTATCACTGGGTGAGTCCAGGGATCCAGTGGACACACTGAGATTCATAGCTGAGCTAAGTACATTTAGTACCTGCTCTCATATGCTCCTACTCTGAAAGAGGGTTCAGTTCGCTTAGTATCGATGCCAACTCAGACTGTGTCTCACAGTCCTCAAAGTGTCTGGATATTCTCTTTTCCCCAGTGTGTGGTTATACAAGTAAGGCCCTTTGTTGGAGGTCTATGGGAATCATTACCATATTCATTTGTCATAGTAGTGGGGTCCACACCTCATGGAGACCTGGCCTCTCCTTCAGTCACTGGGTTCTGGATTTGAGTATTGGCTCTGGTCCAGAAACTAGGCAAGAGATTTATCTTCTTACTGGGGAAGCTGTCCTCAATTCTCTAATCACATATCCATAATTTTTTTCTTGTGTAAATTAAAGAGTATCTGTGGAGGGGTGTGCATCTATCTTGCCTCTAGGAACTGCATTCTCTTAATCATCTCCATAGTTCTCTCTGAGTTGCCTCATGGCTGCCACCCCACAATTGCAGTTTATTATGATAGTTTCACCCACTTTGTTTTTGATAGTTCAATGCTACTACCTCACCTAAATTGTTTGGGGATCCTATTATTGCTATTGTCATTTGAGCCTAGTTCTGTAACATCTCTGGCCTATAGAAGATAGTCATCACTGAGATACTCAGTGATGCCATTGGGAAACTCACCACTGCATTACTTATCTCATTGAAAAATGATGTGTTTGCCCATGGAAAATTTTTTGGCTGGTCAGTTCCTTGGCTTTATATAGTATATCTACTCTAGTACACCCACTTCTTTGAGACTTACAAACCCTTTTTCTACTGTGTGCTACTATTTCTACTTGGTATAGACCATAACATTTTCCAAGCCTCCAAGAATCACTGTAAAGTTGTGTTAATACTGTCTCCCGTGATCTTTGCCAGGTGTTAAATTCAATATCATAGAAGATTGCTTCAATAGCAGTAAATTCTTCCCTATCTAACTTTATATGCTTCCACATGGATCTAGTACTCACAGAATCCAGTTCATAAGTACTCTGTCAGTTCCTATATGTTCCTATTGGTGTGTATATGTTGGTGAGGTCCTTCAGTTTCTTCAACATATTGTCTTTTTGCTCCCTTAACAGAGTCCAGTTTTATTCAGCTGGATTATGTTATGACTTTTCCCTAGTTATCTGTCTGGAGGTCCATGGGAGTGTTTTTGGTAGATCTTGATGGAGAGCGCACAGATTTTCTTGCAGTCTTTAAGCAAGGGTGGAGCACTAGCCACTAACAGGGGGAAGAGGCCACTTTTGCAGTCTCAGAGGATCCAGGGGAATCTGAGGATTAAAAAGTTTCAAGTGAATCAACCCAGATGTCCCCAGCAAATGACTCATAGTCCCATTTTTTCCCAATTAAGGCCCCAACCTTGGCACAGCCAACTTGCCTAAATTGAGAATTAAACATTCTCTGGATCTCTGCCACGCTTATGATTAATTCCTGGGTCTGATGCTCAGCTTTTTTCTGCATCTGCTGCAGGAGGTGAGAATTTCTTTATCTGGTGACATGGATGTCTGCTGTCTTTACATTTAGCCTTAAATTGTTGACTTATCACTCTAAGCCTTTCAGTGTCTTTCTCTACTGCATTAAGAGGCCCCAGCAACAGCTATTCTATTTCACAGTGCTAATCACTTCCTCTCCTCAACCTCTAAAATACTTTAAGATGTTGTACATACAAGTTCATCTCCTTCCACTGGTATCACACCCTAGTCTACCACTAGTGAATATTTTAACAACTGTCCTGCTGCACAGTACACCATTGGCTATCAGTTTTCTACCTGGCATCAGTGACTGGGCCCTCATTGCCAGTCCAACAGAGAGGATTCAGGTAAAATATCTCATTTTAGAGCTACTTCCTCCATACTCCCTTCATACCAACTTTTTTTTTTTTTTTTTTTGGCGGTACGCGGGCCTCTCACTGTTGTGGCTTCTCCCATTGCGGAGCACAGGCTCTGGACGCGCAGGCTCAGTGTCCATGGCTCATGGGCCCAGCCGCTCCACGGCATGTGGGATCTTCCCAGACTGGGGCACGAACCTGTGTCCCCTGCATCGGCAGGCGGACTCTCAACCACTGCACCACCAGGGAAGCCCCATACCAACTTTTTAAAGTCAGGTTTTCTGGGAAACAGACTATGAAACAGAGATATATGTGCAGAGCTTCTTTTGGGAGAAGCTGAGCCACAATGCATTTGCAACAGAGGCCTCAGCCAGTCCTACAGGAACTTCTGATCCTAGGATGGCCTCTGTGTTAAAGCGAGAGGGCTAGGCATTTGGGTGCCCATGTCAGTTAGTCATTGCATGTGGGCTGACCCAGAGGAGGGGCAATAACCCCTTGGCCTCTGCCATTCTCGGAAAGTGACTCAGCTCCGTGCCTTTGTCATTTGGGTGAATGAGTGACTTTGTCCTGGAGAGGGTGTTTGTGTGGCATACCACAGCTCTACCATACCTTTCCTTTAATCCTGAGGGTAGACTTGGATGGGAGGTTGGAATGCAAATATTATAGTCGAGATTACTTTGATTTTAATATCAAGGACATACAGAAAGTGTATGTGCTCTGGGAAACCCCTTCTGTGTTCTTCATTTTTTCTGTGACACAGCAATTTACTCAGAAGGCTTTCTCACTACTAATTTTTTAAAAATTATTTTTAGATTATATTTTTAAATGTATTAAAAGTTAGCAGATTGTGGTTCCTTGTTGTCAGAGATCATCTCTCTAATTTCCTACATCATTGCTCTGAGTCTCTTGTTTTTAGCTGTCATCAAGTCCTAAGGAAAGGGTCTGGGCTGAGTCAGGGGGCCAGGTAAACACAGGTACAACCAGAGACTGAATCTTAGTGTAATTTTATGGGAGGGAGGAAAGGCTTACCTTCATTTGTGAACAGGGGCTTTTGAAAACTTGAATTTCGATAGACATTGTATATTGTACGTCTGTGGTTATTTGAGATATAAAAATTTTTGTATTGCCTTCTTAATTTCTTCCTATTTTCTTATCTCAATTATACCAGCACCTAGACTTGTCATAGATCAAGTTAACAACTGCTTCTCTGGTGATTACTTATTCCCAGATGTTCTTTGAAGTAAGAGCTGGCCAATGCTAAGCATGTTTTAATTTTAAACTGAAGAGACTTTCCATGTATAATTTAGTGTTCCATAATAAAAAATATAAGAAATTTTTAAAGAAGTGAACTTGTTATGTTGAATTCTTTATTGGGGGCATGTATTGCTTATCATTATGTAGAATGTGCTCTATTTTTGCTGGAGAAGTTAAAAGATGTCTTGCTATTAGGCAGTTTGAAATAATTTATTTATAGATTTACTTTAAATATACCCTGTGATAGAGGAAAAGGATGAAATTGCCCCTCTTTTTAATGAAACACTAATTTTAATTTACTTATAATTGCCACACCCATTTTGCTTACATGCTCTGAAGCATAAGTAATTGACTTTCACCCAAAAGTTAGAATCAAATGAAGTTCCATTGAATGAGGAGAATTGCACTGAATCTAATACTCTCAAAGGGGAAGGGAGGGAGGATGCTAATTATGTAAGCATCTAATTTTTGCTCTGTTGGCAGGCTGTATGACATTCATTAGAATTTAAAATTCTCACTTTTACTACAGAATAAGGACACATCTAGAGTTATGTACAATCAGCGAGGTGAGAAGAACAGCTAGGAAGTCATATCAGTAGTTAAGTGTAAAAGTCTGTGGTGAGGATTAAGTGAATATATGTTCTTTAATATATACTTTTTTTTAACATCTTTATTGGAGTATAATTGCTTTACAGTGGTGTGTTAGTTTCTGCTGTATAACAAAGTGAATCAGCTATACATATACATATATCCCCATATCTCCTCTCTCTTGCGGCTTCCTCCCACCCTCCCTATCCCACCCCTCTAGGTGGTCACAAAGCACTGAGCTGATCTCCCTGTGCTATGCGGCTGCTTCCCCTCTAGCTGTCTATTTTACATTTGGGAGTATATATAAGTCCATGCTGCTATCTCACTTTGTCCCAGCTTACCCTTCTTTAATATATTCTTTAGAGTACAGTGTTCTTTAGAGTACAGTGAGGGGAAATTTTAGTACCTCCATAAAAATGTTTAATTTTTTGTGGATTTTTATTTTATAAAGAAAGGCAAAGACCTCAGATGAACATGGGTGAGGGCCTGAACTCAGGCAGTAGCTCCTGGAATGGAAAGGAAGTGTGGATAATGAGAGAAATAGTCAAGTTTAGGACCAGAAGATTTAGAACCAGTTAGAAGTTTGGGGCAAATAAATAGAGGAAGCAAAGGTGAACCTGGAGTTCTAGTTTGTACACCTAAGAGAATGTTGGTTTTGCTAATTAGTACTGTACAAGAAATTTAGAGAACTTTGTAGTTTATGGATGAAGATGAATTTGAATATGTTGACTATTGAATTTAAATATTGAATTTGAGATGTTAATAGTCATTCAGACCAAACTGATCAACCAACAAACAGGAATTAATGCAAAGAACAGAAGCTAGATGCAGACATACTAATTTGGTAGTTAGAAGAGAGAATAAAAGAATAAAAGAAGTCTGAAAAGAGGAAGAGAGACCAGCGAAGGACCTTGTTAGGGCCTCTTTGTAAAGAAGAACACACACTTATTTACGCTAGTGTCTCACAATCCCTTAGACAAGACTCATAATGGCCCCAGACACAGGCCTAAAGAGCAATCAGAAACACAGGATCTGCTCCTTCTGTGGCCCTGTGGTCTCTTATCTCTGCTTTTGATGACCTGTCTGCATGCTTTTTGTTGTTGTTGTTCTGAAAGTATGTTTTCACTGCTCAGTTTTTCCAAAGATCAAAGGTTGATTGGTCAGGTCACAACGTTATATCACTTCCTTGTTGAAATGCCTGAAAAGATCTGACAAAATCTCCAGGTTCCAACTCCCAGTTCCCAAGATAGAAAAGCTAATTGGCCCAGTTTCCATCATGTAACCACTCTGGTCAAAATAACTGTATCCAGAGAGAGGCTGTATTGTCGTGGAGGTAGAAAGAAAGGCTGAGTGGTTACTGGTTTCAGATGCAGCAGAGAGGTTAGGGAAGATTAAGGTTTTGTACCAATATGCCCAATTAAAGAGAAATTTTAATAGAGTTCTGGGGCCAGAACTGGACAGCAAGAGGCTGAAGATGACCAACTCATGAGGAAGTAAACAGCAGGACTCCTGTGAGGTAGATGAAAGGTACAGTAGCCTGAGGAGGTAACAACATTGAAGGAAAGCTGCCTTTTGTTTTCTGTTTACAATAGGGTAGAATATAAACATGCTTATTGCTTAGGTTGGATAGACCCAGTAGAGAGAAAGAGGTTTAAGATGCAAGCAAGGGAATGGACTTGAGGGTATGGGGAGGGGGAAGGGTAAGTTGTGACAAAGCGAGAGAGTGGCATGGGCATAGATACACTACCAAACGTAAAAGAGATAGCTAGTGGGAAGCAGCCGCATAGCACAGGGAGATCAGCTCGGCGCTTTGTGACCACCTAGAGGGATGGGATAGGGAGGGTGGAGGGAGGGAGACGCAAGAGGGAAGAGATATGGGAACATTTGTATATGTATAACGGATTCACTTTGTTATAAAGCGGAAACTAACACACCATTGTAAAGCAATTATACTCCAATAAAGATGTAAAAAAAAAAAAATACAAGCAAGGGAAGAGATAGTTGCTGGAGCATGGTTCTAGAGGTGGTGAGAGATGATTCAATCAAGAGCACAGGAGGAGATATGACTTTTGGAAGGAAGACATCCTTGTATCATAGGATGTTCAGTGAACATTCAGCGCTGAAATAAATCTCTCTCTGAATACTTATCGTAGTTGTTCCAACTGGATGACGTTAAATCTCTGGATAACTTAGATCTGTTCTTAGTCATGGAGGCATTTCTGTGTCAGCTAGATTTCCAAGCAGGTATGAGAATTGAAGTCTGGCCTTTGTGATGAGACTGGATGTCAAAAGAACCTTTTATTCCCTAAACAGAATGTCTTTCTGTTTAGACTTTTATGTCTTTGAGTGCACAGCCCAACTGATTTTTCAGTACTGCATGGTCTAACTGGGGCAACAAAAACAGTCCTAATTTTCATACCAAATTCAATTAAACCAGTTTCCACCTTTCCAGAAAATTGATTCTCAAGTGCTACTTCCATTATCAAAGTACATGCTATATTTTAATTTATTTTTATTTATTTATATAATTTTTTACTGGAATGAGATTTAGAAACAGTAAAATACATAGATTTCAAGTTTATAACGTGGAGAATTTTAAAAAATGAACACACCTACTATCCCAATTAAGATAGAGAGCATTTGTATCACCCCCAAATGTTTTCTCATGTCTCTTTGAAGTCAATCCCCACCCTTCATAGGCAACACATTTTCAGTTTCTGTTGTCATAGATTAGTCTTGCTTTAACCTTAATATAAAAGGAATCGGAGAGTATTTACTCTTTTCTGTCTGGCTTCTTTGCTCAACACGTTTTGAGATTCACGTGTAATAGTGTTTCATTCTGGTTTTATTGCTGATTAGTGCTCCACTATTTTATTTTTTAAAATTTTATTTCTTTATTTATCGGCTGTGTTGGGTCTTCATCGCTGTGCGCGGGCTTTCTCTAGTTGCAGCGAGCGGGGTCTCCTCTTGGTTGCGGTGCATGGTCTTCTCATTGCAGTGGCTTCTCTTGTTGCAGAGCACAGGCTCTAGGCACGTGGGCTTCAATAGTTGTGGCTCGCGGGCTCTAGAGCGCAGGCTCAGTAGTTGTGACGCATGGGCTTAGTTGCTCCGTGGCATGTAGCATCTTCCCGGACCAGGGCTCGAAGCCATGCCCCTGCACTGGCAGACAGAACTCTTAAACACTGCACGACCAGGGAAGTCCTACTATTTTAAAATACTGTAATTTGTGTACCCTTTCTCCTCCTAATGGATATTTTCCCACCTTTTGGCTATTATTAATAAGGCTGCATAGAAATTCTTATACGTTTGTTTGAGAAAATATGTCTTAATTTCTCTTGGGTAAATACACAGGAATGCAGTTGCTGGGCCGTAGTGTAAGTGTAGGTTTAATTCTATAAGAAAACTGCTAAAGTTTTTAAAGTGGTTATATTCTTTAACATTGTCCTGTTTAATGCATAAAAATTGTAGTTGCTCTACATACTCTCCAGAATGTGGTATGTAACCCAGCTTTGAAAATTTTATCCATTTTCATCTGTATGAAATGCTATATCATTTTGGTTTTTAATTTGTATTTCCTGATAATTAAGGCTATACAATACATTTCCATGCACCTCCTGGTTAGTTAGAAATCAGTCTGAAATTGTCACTGACTACTAACCCATTGTATTGCTTTTAAGGATATGCTCTTGCTATTACAGTGAATTTTTTGGACAGATCAAAAACCATAAAAATGAGCAAAATGAGCTAGCAGTGCCTAATCATCTATGAAGAATACTTTGTGAACAGATTTTTATTGAGACACCCAAGGTGAAGAGCTCTTTAGATTTCATTAATTAGGCATGTGGACACCTGATCAGTGTACCAGTTTGCCAGCAATAATCATAATTTCTTGTTAGAGATATATTCAGTGTAATTTTAGCATAAGGCATATTTTTGGCTGAAATATTTTATGGTATAGGCAACTCTTGTAGAAATTCAATAATATCTTATAAATTTGAACCTTACTTTTTCAGAATGTGTGATAATTACTTCATCCAAGAGGGTATTAAATTTGTATTAAGAACAGGATAAATCCTCTCCCCTGACACCCTACTAACATTTAGGTCGAGTTCTGTTTATGGTTGAACAGATTAGTGACAGTTCATAAAATATTGGTACATTTCTTCATTGCTTTTTTTTCCCATTGAAAATTAATTAAACGACTATTAAATATCAGGCACCCTGGTACATTCCATTAGGGAAGACAGATGCAAAAATGAGAACTTATATTACCTCATGCTATTGCTATAATACATGTAATGCAGTGTAGTACAGGTGTGTGTGTGGTTCAGAGAATGTATCTGTGGTGTCCAAGTGGGCTCATGATACAGACAGAGGGACACATTAACTCCTGCCTGGGCCATCAGAGGACTTCTGCAGGGTGGTATTGACCTGGACCTAGAATCCACCTTGCCAAGTAAGGAACTGAAGACACTCTGGCTGCCTTCATGAGTTTTGGCTTAAATAACATTTTGCTGAAGTAAGGGACGGAGTGATAAAGAAAAAAGTGGATATTAATGAAACCAAACACTATGCCTCACCAAGAAATGTGACAGATGTGTTCACTCTCATTATCACGTAATCTTACACATCTTGCAAACACCCCTAGGACATAGATAATATAATTCCTGGTTTATATGTGAGGAATATGAAATATCTGTGGTCTCAATCCCAGTTTCAGAAATGTTAAAATGTGAAAATATGCATGTCTTAGAATCAATAAAATACAATAAAATCATTGTTACAAGTTTCTCATCCACTCCTGTAGAGTATGTAACATTTTAAAAGGAATAACTTTTAACTGTATATAACACTACACATTTTTATCTTCCTCACAGGCCTTCAGAATTAGTATGATTCTTACTCTACCTTGAAAAAACACTGGGCAATTTGCACTCTAAATGAAAACTCTAAAAGAGGGGCTTGTTACAATGGGCCTTTCTTGGCTGTCCTACAGTCAGGAAGGAAATGGGGGTAGAGGAAAGGTCTGCTCAGATTGGGATCTTATTGTTATTTGTAAAAACAAATAATAACTAACATTTCTGAGTACTTCTGCGGTTCTAGGCACTCCTCTAATTCTCTCTTACTTAATCTTTACAGCAACATGAGGGAGTTGGTACTGTTATTTTCTCATGTGTCAGATGAGTCTGCCGAGGGACACAGAGGTTAAACAATTTGCTTACTGTGTACGGCTAGCTTGAAGCATAGCCGGGATTCACCGTAGGCCGTCTGGCTTAAGCCTCCATCCCATGCCCCACCCCTGACATAATGAATAGTGTATGTTGGAGCTCAGCTGGGCACCAAACGGAATACGCCTTCTATTCACCGAAGACAGAAGTGCTCCCTGATAGAACTGACGTCAACCTGCTTGAACAGTGTGCTGTGTATGGTTTGGGAACCACACCTATATTGTTCATATTCTAGCCCCATCACTGAGTAAGTCATTAGGGTCTTTGAGTCTCAGTTTTCTTGTTTTTAGAATGAGATTAATATTTTACCTTGTGAGGATTTTTTTAAGGTTTAATAGTTGAAAAATATTGAAGACAGAGTGATGAAGATAGCAAAAAGTGCTTAGGAAGCTTAGATGCGGGTGTGTAATTTGCTCTCACAGGGATCTGAGGCCCTGCCTTGGCACAGGATGCTAGGCTGGTAATGTGTCCAACCAACCTGGTGGGACAGAGACATGGGAAACATTAGAATTAGTGGCAACTTTTGCTCCAGAATGGTGTTTTTCCTAAATGGCCTTCCTTTATACGGCTTAAGTGCCAAGTAAGAATTCCAATACATGTCAAAATTGCTCATAAGATTTTCTTACAGAAACCTCTTTTAATATCAAAAGACTTTCTAGCTCCAGAAAATTACAGATGTTGACTACAGAGAATCAAGGTCAAAGTCAAATCATTTAAGGATAGAGTTAGATTACTACATCATAGAATGTTGCCATGGTAGGAAGATGCCAGCCCTATGGATGTGATTGCTTTAGAGGAGGGCAACACAGCACAGGGAGAAAAACAGTGAAGTTGGGGCGGGAGACCTGCATTTTTGTCCCAGCTCTGCTGTTGGAACTCAGGCAAGTGTTTTGACCTTTCTGGGTTTTCATTTCACGTTGTGCACATTTGAGGATTAGTGCTGTTTGAACTGTACTCTCCAAGCCCTAGGAACCTGTAGAGGGTCTGTATGGGCTGTAGCTAGTGTGGAAGCAGCAGGTAAAGTAAGACTCCGGCACGGCTTCTTTAATTCAACCAAGGGGCCTCTGCTTTGATCAGTTATATTCATTGAGTTTCCACGTCTGCTTTAGTTGGGGGGAAATAAAAATAAAATAAAAAAAAATAAAAAAGGGGTAATGGTGAGTTGTGAGGATAAAAACCAAGTAAACTAAAACAACTTGTCTCTGAAATGACATCATTCTAAGTTGCTCATCTGTAGCCAGTGTACCTGTGCTCTGCTCTCTGTACATGTCTGTGGGCAGAAGTTGCAAAGACTGAAAAAGACCTAGTTCTTATTCTCCAGACGTGTGTTCTCTAGCTGGAATAGGGCCAGGCCATGGCCAAGACAGTAAGCGGGCAAGACTTAAAGGCTCCTCAAGTCTCTCATATCTGGCCTATCCTACTACTTGTCTCCTTTGGTGGGAGACTCTCCCCAACCCCATGCTTTTCTGTGTTCTCTCTGCTCTCCCTCCTTCTCTTGAGGAATGGTCTCATAAACATTTTATACCAAGATACAAAGTGATATATGCCTTAAAACCTTGGAGCCCCTTGGTGAGATTTGCATTTCATGAAAGACCAAATCTTAAACAAAGGTGATAAAGCTCTAATTATAGCTTCTTCTTGAGGCAGGTGTTCTTCTTCAAACATGTTACATAGGTGACCACTTTTTTCTCTAAGGTTGGCTCTTATGGGCATAGCAGTAGAGCCTGGTGTTTATGAGAAAGGACTCTGAAGCCAGTCAGTTTGGGTTGCATTTCTAGCTGCATCACTTCGTAGCTGTGTGTCTTTGGGCCAGCTACTCAGGTTCTCGGTTTCTTCATCTGCAAAGTGGGGATCAATTACAATACCTACTGCAGATATTATAAACAAACATTAATGTAGTAATCTCTACAAAGGACTCAAGACAGAGTAAAGCATATAATAAGCATTAAACAAATGGAAAAACATGTACAAGAGCTATTTGGTAAATAGTTGAGAAGAATGATGAAAGACTGAATATCATGGTTTAGACTATATGGGATATATGAAAAAGAAAAGATGACTAAGTAGTTAAAGAAACTATTGCATAAAAGATTAGTCTTGATCTGGCTTTTAAATGATTGAGGCCAGATTAGTTGGAGGACATTCTAGGCAGGGTGAAGAACAGGAATAAAAGTGACAATGGAGGAATAAGCTTAGTGTATCCACGGAACCGTGAAGAGGCCTAGAATAGAGGGTATACAATAGTCTGTAGCAGGAGAATAAGAATAAAACTATATTTAAGGAAGATTAGATGGAAATCAGTTCATGGGATGGTTTGGAGTGGCAGAGGATATTACTTTAGGAGGCTAGTAAGCTATTGCAATATTAAATATCTAGAGTAAGGAGAAGGTACATTATTATAGTGAAGGAACCAAGTTTTGGAGTCAGGAGACCCAGGCAACTACTTTAGCATCTATGAGACTCACCACCCCTAACCATAAACTGTGGATAATATCCTCATAAGGTTACCGAGAAGATCAGGAGTTGATACATACAAAAGTACTTCGTAGGTTCCAAAGAATTAAAATAAGAATTACAGAATTACAGAATTATTAGTACTAGATGTCATTGTGCACTCCTAAACCAAAGTAGCAGCAATGGAGGTGAGTAAAAATGTAGATGGGCTGTTGTTTGATGAACAAATTCATGAAATATCTTATTAGCTAGAAAAAAGAGGGCATGAATCATTTGGCCCTCATTCTTGGGGAAATGGGGCTTTCTATTTATTAAAAAAATGATTTGTTAGCTTAGGATAAACCTCTTAAGTTTGCTCATTTTTGTTGAAAATATTTTCATATGTATTTGTTTATTGTTTGTGCCTTAACATAAGGCAAAAAATGAAGTGTTCACAAGGACATCATTTCAGGTGTTACTGTGTTTCAGCAGTTTTCATTGTCATAGTCATCCCTGTGACCATCAGTTACATTAGATATAGAATTCTTTTACTCCTTCATATAAAAAGATATATAAAACAGTTATAAATCTGCATTGATCCAATAAAGACATTCTAGGAGATGCTTTTGAAAACTTGATCTTTTTATTTTCTTATCTCCTGCCTTGTCCCAGCTCCCCTGCTGGTCCCTCTCATCAGCTCCTTGTGGCTATTGGTGTGACTAGCTTTCCCTTCCATTTCCAGCTACCCAGGTTTGTTACATTGTTGTGCTTTAAGGATCCTGCTCATGAAGTTTGCGGTCAGCACGCTGGCCAGTGCTGTTTTCCCTTGGGCCTTCTGGCTCTGATGAGCTGCTGCCGTGTGTGGTTAGGTTTGCTCTGTCTCTGCAGCGGCACCTCTTCATTCCCATCTGATGGGAAATTTCTTCCAGTCAGCTGTTTTCCAAAGCACCAAGGATTTCCTGTTGAACAGATATTTGGTGAACCATGTTCATATATTTCTCTGATTTATTTTTGGAAAAATGTCTCTTAAACCAGCAGTCAGAGAGTAGAGGGTATTTGCTGCTGAGGTGCTATAATGAGAAACAGAGGCTTTCTTGCTCTCTTCTGGTGGGAGATCAATTATCCTCCTAACAGGGTCCTGGATGCTTAACACAAAGTCATTGCCAACAAAGGAGCAGTTAAGAGTGAGACTTCCCTACTGGGCTGGTAGCAGGGATTAAGCAGATAGTAATAAATAGAAGGTCAGAAACGCAGGTGGCAAGCCTGAGGTTCCTACACCAGAGGTGGGAATTCAGCTCAGGGCCTGTGAAGGAAGCATCATGCTGAAGTAGAGACGGCAGGACTTGGGGAGGCAACCTAGTAGGGCTGTATCACATCGTGCTTCTTTGCCTTCTTCCTCCCTTGCAAGTTAACATTTGGATACCCAGTTCACCTACTTCACTGGATTTGATAAGGAACTTAAAATTGTTTATTTATCTGAAAATACTTTAACTTAGTTTTGGTAATGATTTAGCAATAAATTGCTGACTGTTCAAATGTTCATTAGCTCTTTTAGCCCACAAGGATGCCTACTGTTATAGTCATACTAAATAGCTCTTTTACAAAATGGATTTGTTAACATACAGGCAAAAAATATTTTACTCCCCATTGAACCCTAATAGGCAGTTTGGAATTGATACACTTGGAGTCCAAATCTGGGGCCTGGAGTCAAGGCTGTGTTTCTTGTTAGCTGCATATATTAAGGCAAGTTTCCTCAAAACTCTAAACCTCAGCTTCATTTTCTGGAAAATAATAATACTAATTTCACACAATTATTATGGGAATGAAGTGAAATGAGGTAAATTTTAGAAAATTACATACACAGTGCTTGGCACACAGTAAGTAATAATTAAATATTATTACTAAGGCACCTCATAATAGTCTAGTGTTTTAATCTTTTTCAAAATCCTCCTTCCCAAAACTTTAAATCTTACCCCCAAACTTCGTTACTGAAAAGAATGTGTGGCTGTATAATGAAAGGTAATACAACTGGAGGGTAAATATGAGATTTTGAATTCAAGTGAAGAATCATGTGATGATATGTTGGTCTCCCCATCCCTTCTCAATCCCTTTGCCTCCCACATACCTCATACTGATGCTGATTTTGTCCTGATCTGGGGTGCTCCCATTTTTTTAAAAAAAAGAACTTTAGAGAGGAGAGTAGGTATGTGGATTTGTATGTGGCGGGTGTCAGGACTTGTGTCAATTACCACTGGCAACATTCACTTTACATGCAACTGATAGCTTCATAGACCCCAGGACTAAGGACCAAGATATCCTTTTTTTTTTTTTAAACGTAGATTTAATTTATTTACTTATTTTTGGCTGCGTTGGGTCTTTGTTGCTGCGCGCAGGCTTTCTCTAGTTGTGGCGAGCGGGGGCTACTCTTCATTGCGGTGCGCGGGCTTTTCATTGCGGTGGCTTCTCTTTATGGCGGAGCATGGGCTTTAGGTGCACGGGCTTCAGTAGTCATGGCTCGTGGGCTCCAGAGTGCAGGCTCAATAGTTGTGGTGCACGGGGTTAGTTGATCCACAGCACGTGGGATCTTCCCGGACCAGAGCTCATATCCACCTCTCTTGCACTGGCAGGCGGATTCTTAACCACTATATCACCAGGGAAGTCCCCAGATATCTTTTTGCTTTAGTTATCTTTCATAAAGCTCTGGTGGAAGCTATTGGGAAGGAGGATAACGTGGTGCCATTTACTAGCTGTGTAACTTTAGCTGTATCTTTTAATCTCTTTGAACCTCTTGTTTCTTCATCTGTAAAATGGACATATAATAATGTCTTCTGTGAAGACAGGTTTCTGTGAGGATTAATTGGGATAGTTTAAGCTTCTGGAACATAACAGGTGTTCATTAAATGTTAGCTTCCTTCTCTACCCTGGCCACTTGTCTAAAGGAAGTACCCCACCTGATATCTGAGACTCAGTAACCTTAGCAAGGCAGCTGTGGCTTTGTAAGAGAGAGAGAGAGAGAGAGAGAGAGAGAGAGAGAAAGATGGAGACAGAGATAGAGAGAGAGAGAACCCAGTGACTAGGAAGGTGAGATTTCAATATTGGAAAATTGTCACTGGACCATAGAGGTATAAAGCATTCTCCATTTCCCCTCCAGTTTCTTCTTTAAAATATATGCTATATTTTTTCATTTCATCCTCCAACCTAGCAGGATTCCTAAGTTTCCTCCTACTTCTATCTATCTTAGTTTTCACAAGAGATACCACACTATGAATCTTCCGTCATTACTTCTTGCATCTTTTCGACAGCCTTCTTCGTTCTCATGACAACTAATATGTACTGGGCTTTGCTCTGTTTTAAATACTGTTCTAAGAACTTCACATGTGTTAACTCATCACAGATATCCCATGAGGAGGTACTATTTCTGTCACAATTTAATAAATGTACAAGTGAAGGCAGTATAGAAGTGACTTTCTCAAGCTCATACAACTATTGTAATATGTCTGAGAACTGGAATTCCAATGCAGGTAATTGGAATCCAGAGGCCGTGCTGAAAACCGATAACCGTTAGTGCCTTCTCATCAAATAGCACTTCTAAACCTAAGTTTCAAACCTTTCCACATTCTGTTTAGGTTTTGCCCATCCAGACCCATCTCCCTTTAGTCCCCATCTCTCTCCAAGGTGGGTGCTTCTCCATCTTTGGACACGACATGAATGTTTGGGATACTTGCCTTCTGCTTATACTGATTTTCTTTCTCTGGATCATTTAAGGCCCAGTTTAGCTAGTTCAGCCTTCTTTGTATCTTTATTGTTTATCTAGTAATTCATCGGCTTGTTGTTTCTCCATTCATTCATTTGTTCATATATTTATTCATTTGTCCAGCAAATATTATGAGTCGATTACATATCAAGTAACATAGATATTTAAAGTTAAACAGGACATAGCCTCTGCCCTTCAAATCACAGTCAGATTTGGAGATAGACATATAAATAAAATATTTCACATAAATAATTACTGTATTGTAAGTTACCATAACAAAGGTACATTCAAGGTATTGTGGGAGCACAGGGGAGGAAGTGCTGGGCTCTGAAGAGGTGCAACAAGATGATGCTGATCCCTGCTGGATCTAAGATACATAGATAAATATATAGAGATATTCATGAGTGAGGCATGTGGGGATAGAGGGAAGGGGAAAGGGATGGTGGCAGAAGGAACAGCATGGACATATTGGTGAGGCAACAATACGGTAATCAGGGAACTGTTACTACTTCAGTGCCTTGGGCAGATGTGCTTGGGGGAGTGACAGGAAATGAAACTGCTGAGAAAGGTAATGTCTTACGTAGAAGGAATTGTATCTTTTTTTTTTTTTTTTTTTTTTTTTTCGGTACGCGGGCCTCTCACTGTTGTGGCCTCTCCTGTTGCGGAGCACAGGCTCCGGATGCACAGGCCCAGTGGCCATGGCTCACGGGCCCAGCCGCTCCGCGGCATGTGGGATCTTCCTGGACTGGGGCATGAACCCGTGTCCCCTGCATCGGCAGGCAGACTCTCAACCACTGCGCCACCAGGGAAGCCCTATATCTTTTAAATATATTAATTTTAGAGAGGAGGATTTGAGAGAAGGGCCAAATTAGAGCTAGGAAGACCATATAGGATACAACTGTAGTAGTCCAGATGAGAAATTGTGGAGTTCAGAACTAAGGCATCACTAGTGGGATAAGGGGACATACATCAGGTATGGATATGGGATGGATCATATTGAATCTAAAATGATTCCTGGGTATATGTCTTGGGTAAATTAATAACTATGATGATATGATATTAGTTGAGACTAATTTGGGAAAATGACTAGGTGTTGTATGGAGTTTAATTTTAGACAACCAGGTGAAGACATTAATAAGTAGCTGAAATGTGGGTTAATTTGGAGGTAAGTATGCATCTGTGAAATCATCACCAAAATTTATGCTATGAACATATCCATCATTACCACAATCTATGCTGTAAACATATCTATCATCACCCAAAGTTTCCTCCTGCCTTTTCTTCTTTATAATTATTATTATTTTGTGATATGAACACAACATAAGATCTACCCTTGTAGCAAAATTTTAAGTATACAGTATTATTAACTAACAGCACTGCGATGTACAGTAGATCTCCAGGGCTTATTCATCTTGCATAACTGAAACATTGTACCTTTTGAACCAATTCTTCAATAACCACTTATTGAATGTTTATTATGTCTGCTGGGTTCAGGATGTTTAAAATTGGGCAAGTCATAGTCTTACCCTTAAAGAGGACATAGTCCAGTGGATGGAGACAGAAATGAGATTATAATACAGAAGAATTCGAATTGCTCATGCACTGGATTGTGGGAGAGTGTGGCAAAGAGAGAGAAAAGCTCAGTGTGGGTGGTCAGTGAAGTCTTCACTGGACAAATGATTTTGAAGTTGAAACACAATTTTTACAGATAGGAAGAGCTAGACATGAATGATATTCTAGGTAGAGAGAATAGAAGAGTTACTGAGGTGTGAAATAGCGTAGAGCCTGTAGTGAATAACAAGCTGTTCTGTATGGTTGGAATACAGAGCAAGTGAGTTCGTCTGTGCAGCTATGCCGACATGTCCACGGGTTTGTGTTTTGAAGCAGGGCTTCAATGTAGATTGAATTTTCCTGTTCAAAAATTTTCCAACCGTTATAGTCTAGAACAATAGCTCTGAACTAGTAATGCAGGTCAAGAAGTCTAGACACAATTTCATGAAAACTTTAGAGGCATTGACAAAATTGCTGCGTTCATTTAAATAAAAAGCAGATATTTGTTTCCAGGTTTGAGAGACCCAGGATCTTAGATTGAGTGATTAGTGGAACAATTTATTTTGTCAAAGTTGGTTTTAAAATAATTTATCTACCCTACTGCTACTTAACTTTCCTTTCTTTTTTTTTTTTAACATCTTTATTGGAGTATAATTGCTTTACAATGTTGTGTTAGTTTCTGCTGTACAACAAAGTGAATCAGCTCTATGTATACATATATCTCCATTACTTAACTTTCTAAAGTCTTTTTTTTCCCCACAAGGAGAGGTCACATAGGAATACAATAAATATTTTTTGAATTTAATTCAGGAATTAATTTCTTGCAATTTTTATTAGTAGAAAACATGGCATGTAATTCTGAATGAATACCAAATTGTTTCAGACAAGCAGAATTAGATTCTAACAGCTTATGAAACCTGGAAGACATGGGTTTAGAGTCTGTCTGTTTCTCTCCTCCATCTTTTTTGCTTCCCTTTCTTATTGCATTGCCCTATCTCTTATGAAGCTTGGCTCCTGGCCAGATAATGTATTCCTCAAGTCCCTGCAGGACCCTAGTAAAGTGAAATTGGCAGATTTCCAAGTGGAGGGAGCTGATAGAGAGACATCAGGCTCCTAAAACAATGTGCAGTTTGTGATGTATTCTTTAAAGAATTAAATAGATTATTTATCTACCCAAATCCATAGTTTGATAGCAACAAAGGCTTTTGGTCATTGCTATTATTCTGTGATATATTTCAGTGATAAAATAGTAAGTTCAGTTCAACAAAATTGTGTGTGAATACCTACCACATACAAGGCACAGTGCTGGTAAAGCAGCAAAATTAATGTAAACTGTCTTCCTCTTCTTCACGTAATTCAAAAAACTAGCTATCACAAATATGATTTACTTGTGTGGTCATTTGCATTATAAAATACCAAATCATAGGATGAATTATATTCAACCAGTGTTTGATTATCTTTAGACATGTTTCATTTGTGGTACAATTTTGTTTATGTGATTTGGTGTTCTATCTTCAGTCATGGTCCTAACCCTGGGGTTGGGTTTCCTGCCACCTGCCACAAGGCTGCACTGGTTGCCTAAGGTGGCTTTGCTTTCTCAAGCCACATCCTCTCAGAACTGAGATGTGTTATCCTTATTTTCAAATATATTTTCCTATTGTGTTGTTATTGTTACTACAATGCCTAAATTTGATATAACTATTTTTTTTTCAATTCATGATACTCCATTGACAAATTTGATGCCTATACAAGATGTATTTTCTCTTGGTATTTATGTCATCATATGAAATGTTTTCTTACTTGAATTACTTTAGTCATCATTTAAGAAATTATCAATCATTGAATACCTAGAATAACAAGATTATCTGAATAAAAAAAATCTTACCTACATGGGTAATA
Source organism: Tursiops truncatus (assembly GCF_011762595.2). Taxonomy (NCBI): domain Eukaryota; kingdom Metazoa; phylum Chordata; class Mammalia; order Artiodactyla; family Delphinidae; genus Tursiops; species Tursiops truncatus. The sequence goes on from NC_047035.1 coordinate 96,774,610, forward strand.
TTAATTTGATGAATTTTAAATGTTTGAGGTGGGGGGAATACATTTAAACTGAAGTGCTTATGTTTGTAGAAGTAAATGTAATTGTAAGAAAAGATATAAAGTGGAAACGATAAGACCATGCAGGTAATATAGCTTTTTAAATTGCCTGTCACCTTACACAACATTTTCTAAATAATTATTATTACCTTTACTAGTATTTTAATTGTGTCCACCCATAAGTGATTTAGGAAAAGAAAATTATAATTTAAACATAGTTATTGGTTCTGATTTGCTTTAACTAATTGTTTTAAAAGTAACTGTGTTGAAATTCAGATATTTCCCTGTCCCCTCTGCAATTTTTCACACATTGTGTATCTTGAATAGCTTTGAAAAATGTTGGAAATGGGGTAAATCTAGGATTGAATTCTGATATTCATTTTAACGTTCCTTTCTTTTAGGTACTGCATGAAGTTATGTGGAAATGAAAGCGATTCACGAAACCCCTCCTCCAAGAGTGAATGAATGTCTTTCATAAATGGAGCTTGGCTTCTGGTTTTCCCAGGACACTGACATTGTGGCAGAGACACAGCGGCTCTTCCTGCTATTTTCAGTGATTCACAGAACATCTGAACAGTGATGCTGGCCTTGGATTTACAGATTTCCATCCTGATACCTTATTTACTTCTTTGGGGCAGAAAAGCTGGCACTAATTGCTCTCCATGGTGGCTAATCTTTTCAAGAGCCTGATTTTACCTTACATCCATAAGCTTTGCAAAGGAATGTTTGCAAAGAAATTGGGAAATACAACCAAAAAAAAAGAGAATCGTCAGCTGAAAAAGGATCAAGACATTCTTATTGCTGGCCAGACCAAACCCCCTAAATTTTCTAACACCTTGAAAAGCACTGTAAAGAAGATTGCAAAGTGTTCATCCGCTCGCAACTTATCCACTAAAGAAGACAAGGCTAACAAAGAATTTTCCCTCTCCCCAACGTTCAGTTACCGAGTAGCCATTGCCAATGGCCTCCAGGAAAATATTCATATAACCAGTGGTGAGAATGAGGATATCCTTCAGGAGTTATCTTCCATCGAGAGTTCCTACTCAGAATCACTCAGTGAACTAAGGAGCAGTACAGAAAACCAGGCACAGTCAACACACACGATGCCAGTTAGACGCAACAGGAAGAGTTCAAGCAGCCTGGCACCCTCAGAAGGGAGCTCCGATGGGGAACGCACTCTGCATAGCTTAAAACTAGGAGCTTTACGCAAACTGAGGAAATGGAAAAAGAGTCAAGAGTGTGTCTCCTCAGATTCAGAGTTGAGCACAGTGAAGAAAACCTGGGGAATCAGAAGCAAATCTTTGGACAGAACTGCCCGAAACCCAAAGACCAGTGCCCTGGAGGCCGGATTCAGTTCCTCTGGCTGCATTAGCCAAACACAGGATGTCATGGAAATGATCTTTAAGGAACTTCAGGGAATAAGTCAGATTGAAACAGAACTTTCTGAACTCCGAGGGCATGTCAATGCCCTCAAGCATTCTATCGATGAGATCTCCAGCAGCGTGGAGGTTGTACAAAGTGAAATTGAGCAGCTCCGTACAGGGTTTGTCCAGTCTCGGAGGGAAACCAGAGACATCCATGATTATATTAAACATTTAGGTCACATGGGTAGCAAGGCAAGCCTGAGATTCTTAAATGTGCCCGAAGAAAGATTTGAATACATTGAAAGTGTAGTGTACCAAATTCTCATAGATAAAATGGGTTTTTCAGATGCACCAAATGCTATTAAAGTTGAATTTGCTCAGAGGATAGGACACCAAAGGGATTGCCCCAATGCAAAGCCTCGACCCATCCTTGTGTATTTTGAAACCCCTCAGCAAAGGGATTCCGTCTTAAAAAAATCATATAAACTCAAAGGAACAGGCATCGGAATCTCGACAGATATTCTTACTCATGACATCAAAGAAAGAAAAGAGAGAGGGATACCATCCTCCCAGACATATGAGAGCATGGATATAAAGCTGTCTACTCCAGAGCCCAAAATCAAGAAGAACAGTTGGCAGTCACCTGATGACAGTGACAGAGAGCTGGAATCTGACCTCAATAGAAACAGTTATGCTGTGCTTTCCAAGTCAGAGTTTCCAACAAAAGGAAGTGCTTCCAAGTCAAGTTCAAAATCACACAATGCTAGAGCCAAGAATAAAACTTCTAGTAGCAGCAGAATTGCAAATAAATCAGAATATGATAAAATTTCCTTGTATTTGCCAGAATCGGATAACTTGGCAAAGCAAACCACAACCTATTATGCAGACGCAACACCTCTCTGGCACTCACAGAGTGATTTTTTCACCACTAAACTTAGTCGTTCTGAGTCAGACTTTTCCAGATTGTGTCAATCTTATTCGGAGGATTTTTCAGAAAATCAGTTTTTCACTAGAACTAATGGAAGCTCCCTCCTGTCGTCTTCAGACCGGGAACTTTGGCAGAGGAAACAGGACGGCACGCCTACCTTGTATGACAGCCCTCAGGATCAGTGTTTGAATGGGGCTTCTCAGGGTGTCCAAGTACAGAGTGAAATTGAGAACGCAGAAACTGTGGACAGTGGAGTGAGTAATAGCATGGTGTGTGCATCTGGAGACCAAAGTCACTACAGTGATTCTCAGCTCTCTTTACATGAAGATCTTTCTCCATGGAAGGAATGGAATCAAGTAGAGCAAGGAGCTGATTTAGGTTTAGATTCATCCACCCAGGAAGTTTTTGACTATGACACAAACAGTCTATCTGATCAACAACTAGACGTTTACCATAAAGACCTAGAAGACTTGGGAAGGTGCCACAGCGTCCTTCACGAGGACTCTGAGAGCTATGATTTAACCCAAGATGACAGCTCATCTCCATGCCCTGGGTTGGATAATGAACCACAAGGACAGTGGGTTGGCCAATATAATTCTTATCAGGAAGCTAATTCTAATGAGCTGTACCAAAACCAAAGCCAGTTGTCCATGATGTATCGAAGTCAAAGTGAATTGCAAAGTGATGATTCAGAGGATGCCCCACCCAAATCTTGGCATAGTCGATTAAGCATTGACCTTACTGATAAGGCTTTCAGCTTCCCAAAATTTGGATCCACACTACAGAGGGCTAAATCAGCCTTGGAAGTGGTATGGAACAAAAGCACACAGAGTCTCAGTGGGTATGAGGACAGCGGCTCTTCCTTAATTGGGAGATTTCGAACATTATCCCAGTCAACTGCAAATGAGTCAAGTACCACGCTTGACTCTGATGTCTACACAGAGCCTTATTACTACAAAGCAGAGCGTGAGGAGGACTATAGTGAACCAGCGGCTGATAATGAAACAGATTATGTTGAGGTGATGGAACAAGTCCTTGCTAAGCTAGAAAACAGGACTAGTATTACTGAATCAGATGAACAAATTCAGGAATATGATCACCCTTCATATGAAACACCTTATGAAACCCCACAAGATGAGGGTTACGATGGGCAGGAAGATGATGTGGCTAGTGAAGGGGGATTGGAACCCTTAAAGGAAACATCAGCTGAAATGAAAATAAAAGAAGATGAAAACCAAAACATCCCTGAAAAGCCCCTGGAAATCATAAAGCCAAAGAAGATTCGTCCCTCCTTCAAAGAAGCAGCTTGGAAAGCCTATAAGAAGCAAATGGCAGAATTGGAAGAGAAGATCCTGGCTGGAGGTATTTATGTTTAAATGCTACATTATGAGCTCATTGTGTTTTACCATTGGGTGGTGTTCTTTAGAGCATGTTCTATGTTTACTCTTGGGGGAAGGAATTTACTTTCAAGGAATGTGCATGTTTATTCTGAGAAGGATTTTATTTTACTCAACTCCCCCAACAAGTTGGGCTTGATGATTTAAAATCAAAGTGTTTTCAAATAGGTCATAAGCCCTATGCTCTGTGGCTCAACATTTCTGTGCTAGGATTAAGCAAAAACCCCATTTCATATTCCCAACTTTATTGCATCAGTTATCAAAGGAAGGATGAGTGAAATCAAAGAGCAGCCTGGGGTCTACTTTTTGGTCCTGTTAGGTTTTACAGGGATTGGGAGAAAGATAAAATTAATCTTAAAGAATTAGGAAGGATGGACTCCCAGATTTCCCACTCCTTTTCCCATCAAATCTATACTTTGGAGCCTGCCAGCAGGAAGAGCTAGTTCTGCACAACCAACCCCAGCCCATACCATGGAGGACCACAACCTCCCTCACTACCTACCGATGCAGCGGAGGGAGGGTACTAGAGCCAAAACCCTCAGGCTGTACCTGAGCGGTCACAAGTCACTCTTTTGGAGGATAAAGGAGATAGAGTTGAGTAGCTTCCTCCTAAAGAGTGGAGTAGAAGTCTCTTGCCCATTATGGAAATGAAAGCAGTACCTTACCTAATAGTTTTACTTGACCTCCTGGGGGAACAATTTTGGATCGTATACTTTGGAAAAGTAGCTGCATGTAAATAAAATTTTTTTGACTTTTTATTTATCAACAAAACTTCATCTGCACTTACCTCAGTCCCTTACCATTTATGTTATTTGCATGCTTATCTCTTTATATCTTTGGGATAGTTTGATATAATCTCAGTTTTAATGAATTACATATTGTTAATGGTTTCCTTGATTATGGCACTGTCATCTTTAAAATACTGACTGTACATAATACTCCATAAAGGTATATATTTATATGATCAACTGTTAATTGCTATTATGAAATAATATAATAATTTCTTCAGCTGGCAGCTGATTATGGCTTCTTTTTCTTAAGCAAAATTGTGATCAGATACTACTCCAAACTGGCTATTTTCTGGTTGACATGGGTGGATCATTGAATAATCAGATACCTTTATGGTTAAACTGTTTCAGGCCCTAAAACAAGTGAAATAACTATAAGGGTTCTCTGCTCTAAAATTCTGTCCATATAAAACAACATATCTTATGGAATTTGTTTAAAGAACAATATAAGTCAAGGGCATCTTGGGTACATTAGCTGTGTTTTTTGGTTGTTATTTTTTTCAGGGAAAAGTTCTCAACTATCTTTAAAATTGATTTGAAAAGGCCAAGTAGTCAAAATTTTTATGTAAATGTAATTCGTATTGGAATAATGTCTATCTTATTTCAGAGTGACTTTTAATATTAGATATTCTTATTACTGAAACTCAGTTCATTGTTTCTTGAAATACAGGTCAGCTTTTTGACAGTGTATTTTACTTACTATGGATTCAGAGAGGTCTACTTTAAAGGCATATTAAGAATAAGCAGTGTGTGTGTATATGTTTGTGTATCTGTTTGTTGTGATGCAATACATGAATGTTTTAATGCTAACTGGTTAAGGTATCTGAAATGTTAGGCAATATTATAAATACAATGAAACTATACGTTTCAGAAAAAAGTGGATCTTCATTAACTTAAAAAATATCCCAAATTAGCAAACTTCTGCAAGGTAGATTGTTACTGATAATGACCATTTACATAGCTAACAATCCTAGTCATTCAATGGCATTTATCCTCAGAAGACATAAATACACTTGGTTATCCACACACCACCTACTTCAGAATCCTAAGAAGGTAAAACAATCGGTATCACATACCTGACACACCAGGCCTGACAACAGAGGACTCAGACCCCTCTAAGTCTTGGAGCTTGGCTTGTTATCCTATGAGCCAGCTTTGAATGGAATCTGTTGGATATCATTTATCCTAAAGGAAATCATACACCCGTCTTTAAGATGCTCTCTGGTTGCTTGAAAGGCGCCAGATTGACTACGCAGGAGGTTGCGGTAGCCTAGATTTTAAAGGCCATCTCTTCTCCCTTTGGCAGCAGTCAGGCAATTGTCCCCCTCCTGCGCTGCCAATATGCTTCATGAGGAAGGGCAGCCAAAGAAGGGCATTTTTCAGGCCCCTTCCCGGCTCAGAGCATCCCAATGAGTTGCCGGTCGTCGTGATGGGTTTCATGTCCATAGCCATCTGCTTTACTGGGCGTTGGGTAGATGCCAACAGATTTTTCTCTCCATAACCACTCAGTCACCATTAGGTAGCAGTGCTGCCTTTTCTCCATTACTAACGTGGCAAGATTGGACCTTAGAGCTCTTGCTGTAAACGATGTGGAATGCGGTTCTCCTGTCATTGCTTGATGGAAATGTTAGCTCATAAATTCGAATCATTTATTTCAACTTTTGTCTTCAGGGTCCTGGTAAAGAGGGATTTTTTAAAAAAATATCATTCCTTATTTTTTATTAATTAATTAATTAATTTTTGCTGTGTTGGGTCTTCGTTTCTGTGCAAGTTCTTTCTCTAGTTGCGGCAAGCGGGGGCCACTCTTCATCGCGGTGCGTGGGCCTCTCACTATCGCGGCCTTTCTTGTTGAGGAGCACAGGCTCCAGACGTGCAGGCTCAGTAGTTGTGGCTCACGGGCCTAGCTGCTCCGCGGCATGTGGGATCCTCCCAGACCAGGGCTCGAACCCGTGTCCCCTGCATTGGCAGGCAGACTCTCAACCACTGCGCCACCAGGGAAGCCCCAAGAGGGATTTTTTTAAAGACCCCAGTGTACATGGATGTTTGGTACCAGTGTTTCTGAGAATCTTCACCTTGAACAGCAGGCCAGTGGGGAAAGAGATTTTAGACTGTGTGTAGCCAGAACCCCCATGAGGCCATATTCTTTTGTTGCTGGAGCCTGCTTGTGTAGCTGGCCTGAAACCCACACCATGGGGATGAACATCTGATCCCCTACCTCTAGCCCTTCACCACCCATCAACTGGAATTAATTATTATCTCCTCAGAATTCCCCTGTATCTATCTCATGGCTCTGGCTTCCACCTTATATAATGACAATTTATGTGCATTCCTCATGTTCTCTTCTAAACTGTAATCTGAAGGCCAGAGGTCTTGTCTTTTCATCCCTTCATTTGCACTGTGCCTAGACCAGTGCTTTATACAGAGATGGCACTGAATTAATACCTTGGATGAATGCCTGAATCAAGGGAAGCAGGATACTAAACAAAAAGCACAAGCTTTGAAGTCAAACCCAAATCCAAATCCAAACTGTGACCTTTAATTGCTAAGACTATGACTTTATCTCCTGTGAGTTCAGAAGTATGATTAGAGATAAAAACTTACTATTGAGCACTACTATATCCCAGGCACATTCCAGGCAGTTTATCTGCTTTTTATCCCTTTGCTCCCTACAGCATCACTATGAATTTGATTCCATTATTATCTCATTTTACAGGTGAGGAAACTGAGATGCTGAAAACTTCCATAACTTGTTCAGTGTCATACAGTTAGTAAGGGGGTGAATCCAGAATTGAATAGATGGCTAATTTGTTTATTTAGAGCAGCTATATGCTTACTCACCTCAAAGATTGTTTTGTTCATGTTTGAAGGTGGAGAAACATGATGAAAATGGAGGTGGCATTAGCCCGTGAGCCTTATTCCAGCTAAAGGATTTTCATGAGAAAACAGGACTAATAGGAAAGGCACTAGGGTTTTGTTATGAAATAGTTCATTCCCAGTTTTTCTACTTCAAATCCATGGTTCATCTTATAAATCAAGGCTTGTAGAGCCCAATAAATAGTGTACAA